>NW_021319113.1:1269028-1270640 GCF_001605985.2 Dendrobium catenatum | reverse complement strand
GATGACGGAGTAAAGGGCCGCCGCAAGATTCTGGTCGATCAAGATCCAGTTGGTGTGGGCGGGATTCGGGGCGATTTGGCCAGAGGCGGAGGTAATGTTCTCCGGTGGGATGGATGAAGAGCCGTCCAAGAAGCCGTGATAGCCATTTGCCCGGAAGAGTTTGAGTACCTGAGATCGCCATAGAGGGTGATTTTCGGCTGTAAGAGAGTTGGCGATGATGTTCTTAACGTTGCTCATGAGGAACTTGAGAGCAGTGGGAAATGATGGATTATTTTGCGGTTGATCGTCGGTGGCGAGGGAGGGAGGAGTAGAGGTGGCCGTGGAGGTTTCCATGTAGAAGGGATGAGCGATTTAGAGGGAGGGAGGGAAAGAAGAGGCTATTGCTCTGATACCATCTTGAATGAGAGCCGAAGACGAGTACAGGCAGAGAAGGAAGAAGATAGAAAGCTAGAAATTGAATTTTCATTACGCTTAACGTAACAGAGTACAAGGTATTTATAAAAAGCTGAATAAAAACAGGAGAGCAAAAACGTCTTAATGACGTGGCATAGGTGATACAAGAAGGTACAATTCTTGTATAGCTAATAGGCCCCCTCAAACTGATGACTGTGATGCAGTGATCAGTTTGTTACATAACAATTTAAAACGACTAATGGGTAGCGGTTTGGTAAACACATCCGCAACTTGATCCTTGGTGCATATGTGATGAACAACAAGCTGATTTGAGCGGATGCAGTCTCGGATGAAATGACAATCGACGTCTATATGTTTTGTTTTGGCATGATACACCGGGTTGTTGGCGAGAGCGATGGCGGAGGTATTATCGCAGTAAACGGTGGTTGGGGATGTTTGAGGGAGGTGGAAGTCCGCAAGAAGTCGACGAAGCCATATGACTTCTGATGCTTCGGATGCCAAGGCCCGGTATTCAGCTTCAGTAGAGGATCGCGCGACGGTAGATTGCTTTTTGGCTTGCCAGGATATAAGAGATTTTCCCAAAAAATTGCAATACCCAGAAATTGATTTGCGGTCGAGGGTGTTGTTTGCCCAATCGGCATCAACATAGCCGTGCAGATTTATGCTGTCTCGGTGGAGCGGTATGCCTGTGGAGGTTGAGCCCTGTATATAGCGAAGTAGCCTTTTAAGGTCATCGAAGTGGCTGTTGAGAGGAGCTTGCATATATTGGCTCAATTGTTGCACGGCGAACTGAATATCCGGACGAGTCAACGTGAGATATTGCAGCGATCCAATGAGTTGCCGATAGAAATGAGGATTGGCAAACTCGGTGCTAGTGTTGGTGAAGGTTCCGGTTTTGCAAGCAATGGGAGTTGCCACCGGTTTAGAATTCTGCATTCCTGCTTTCTCCAGAATTCTTTTGGCATATTGCTGTTGGTGAAGAATAACACCGTAGGAGGTATTGGTGGTTTGTATGCCGAGGAAGTTGGCCATTGGTCCCAAATTCCGCATTTGAAACTTGTCTTGGAGGCTGGTTAGGAGACGGTTGATCTCCGACGTCGAGTTGCCAGTGAGAAGAATATCGTCGACGTATATAAGAATGTAGAGTTGGTTGGGTCCCGATTTGTAGATGAAAAGAGATGGGTCAGCGTGGCTAATA
>NW_021319113.1:1245256-1263639 GCF_001605985.2 Dendrobium catenatum | reverse complement strand
GGACAAGATAATTATATATATATATATATATATATATGCCTTTAGCACTCTTATTAATAACACGATTAATTAAGCCTCTTAACCGAAACTAACAAGAGATTAAAGAAGAAGTTTCTAATGTTTAAATTAGTAACTGAGCTAATTAGGAAATAATTCATTATTTAGCTGATGAAAAGTGCATTATGCCGTCTTTAATTTTCATATTTTATTGGTCATGAATAAGCTATGCAGTTTGTCTTGATTTGTTGGCTCAGAGCTTTGCCTATCAGTCAAGAGGTCTTAGAATTGAAACTTGCGTATATGATGTACATGTGTACATGAATTTGTCTTAATTCACTTAAAAGTGATGCGGTACAATCGATCACAAAATAAAGAAAGGGGGACAACTTATCTCATGCACATGCCAGGATGTTCCACCTTCGTCAGGATGGAATAATTATTACATCCGGACAAAAAATCAACAATTCGGACGTACACTGAGCAATACCGAGTGCTAAATATCGAGTTCCAGATGACGTGGTGCGTGATTATTTGTCTCTGGACGCGTATGATGACCTGAAGTAATAATTGCTCTCCAAGATGTTAGCGCTACTTCTTTTTATCATTGGTTCGTTTATACTATTTTATCTTACGAATTAGGCTTATTTGCAATACTGCCATAAAACTACAGTGAACTATATATGACATTATCAGTATAGAATGAGGAAGAAAAAAAAAAGAAAAAAAGAAACATATTGTCACTGATTGATTTCTTGTGTTTTGCTTCTTTAGAATCAAGCGTGTGAGCGCTAAGAGTGCAACTAAGTCAAGCCAACTCACGAGCCTGCTCGAATTTGATACGATAATGAACTCACGAGTCGAGCTTATAAAGCTCGAATAGATTTATGAGCTAGCTCTTTCTATAATGAAGCTCTAGTTCAATTAAAAAGCAATTGGAAAATAAAATAACATCCAAAAGATCAAAAGAGCTTTTATATTTATACAATTTATCTATGATATGTCATAAAAAATTTATCTTGATCAGGCAAATCTGAAGGCAAAATCAAGTCTGGAACTTCCGAAATTAAATCAGAGACCATCCAAACTCTGATTTCAGCAAACTTATTGTCTAACTGAACGTTTTAGAATTATGAACCCAACGACGACAAATTCAACTCAATCCGAGCCCAAATGGGTTCAAATCGAATACCCAAATTGCATTTTGACGTTCAAACTATAAATTGGATGACTAAACGATTTCCAAACGTGACATGCTTATAGTCAAATTGATCAGCTCGACGAGGCAAATCCAATGAGCCCAAGATTGCCAAAATTTGATATCATTAAAACATTAAAATGTCCAATAAATAGTTCATGATCAAGTGCATCATAATCTGTATATGCTACCTTTCGTGTTATTCATTTGAAGAGGTTTGCTAAATATCTTTCCAATGTCAAAGATAGCGCTTCTAGTTAGTAAGATATGGTCTTAACCGGATAATGCAATCCAAATGAGAACCATGAAAGACTCATGGACAACAATTTTAATGTATTCTAACATTCCATATGAGACGGCAAACAAAAGTATCCTCCCCAATAAAATTTCTGGCTGCGCCACTGATCCCAATTCGCTTTCATCTCGCATCTCACAAGCACTGAAATTTCTTTGGATTTTTTTTTTTAGATCTTTCCATTTATCTTATTCAATCTTCACTTCTTCACCAAGAAATCTAAATATCAAGCTTACTCCACTCTGCATTGGCTACACCGAGAGTGTAAGGTCAAGGGGCCCAGGTTTTCGCTCTTTCAGCTTCTTCCTCAAGCCCTTCATTTTGCTTTTTATTTGAGCTCTAATTCTCCATTCCTTATTATTTGAGCGTTCATCTTCTAATCCCTTATTAATTCAAAAAATATTGTATATCTATGTTTGTACATATTTCAGATGTTTAAACAGGATTTGTGATGATGTAAATTAGATATTACAATTCATCAAAAAATTTAATAAAAACAGCGAGCATTTCAATTTGAGCTATCAAGCTCATAAACGAGCCAAATTTGAGCACCTTATTCTAGCTTGAGCTAATGAGCGAGCATGAGCCAAAATTTAAAAAAATCTAGTAGAGTTGCAGCTCGAGTTCGAGCCCCTTATACATTAGGGGAGCCGAATTCGGGCTCATTAGGACTCGAGATCGATTCAACTTGTTTTCATCAAAGTTTAATGTGGGCAATAATATGTTTTATTATTATTATTAGTAGTAAGCGTAGGTAAAATTTTCTTCAAAACTTTAAAGATACAGTTTCATTTTAAAATGAAATTTCTAAAAAAAATTAAATTTAATTATTTAAAGTCAAGCCAAACAATTTAATGCATAATTTAATTTATATATTTTGGTATTTTACTAATATTTATTTTAATCATTATCAAGATGTAAGATTAAACTGAGAAAATTCTTAATCTCTCAATTCTCCTTTTCTTTTTATTAAGATTATTTGTCAGTAAAGTTGGTGTTATCTTCACATCCAACAATGCTATATTTTATTTTTGAAAGAATACTAATGACAATTCGTTATCATATTATTTAAATTTAGTTTGGTTTTTTTATCGACAGATTTAAAAAAAAAAAAAAAAAGCTGTGAAAAAATAATGATAAAATGTTATCTCAAATAAAGCCTTAATTTCAAAATAAAAGTTTTTTAAAATTTTCAATTCATTTAATATATTTAATGTAATTTATATAATATTTTCTTTTTTTTCCTTATCCTATAAAAAGATTCAATTTGAGTTTTTATTTAAAATAATATAATTTTTCATATTATAAATTTTATTATATTATTAATACCACAGTTATTAATTGATTTATCATCATGCTTAAAACTCAATGATTAAAGATGGCTTGAAAATTAAATTATGCCAACTATTTAGCTTGGCTCTATATCGTATTGAATAACTTTGAGCCAATTTTGATTCAAGATCAAATAAGCTCAATGATTCTTTATTTTTTTTTTATTTTCTAAAAATAATATAAATGAAGGAAAAAACATCATACAACCGTAGGCTATTTTACATGATCCGAGGATTCTATCAATCATACTGTTTTGATAGACCCTCAGAGTTTTAACATACTGTTTATTTTATTACGGCCGCTCTATTTGCTAGGAGGAAGAATGAAAAAACATAAGATTTATGGATTGAGAAGCTTGCTCGTCATCCTCTGACTTTATGGAGAGATTATTATTTACAAAGTTCAAATCAGAGCTGCGTCCAGATTTTATGAGTGTGCACAATAAAAATGCAGTGTGCACAATAACTACACTTTTACTTCACACACTCATAATTCATAAATTCCGGACAGTTCTCCCATCTGGAATCCGCACGTAATAATCTCTCAATCTTAGGAGATTCAGCTTACCATTTGAAAAATATAGCTTACGGTGTTCGGTGATTAATTATTTATTATAACTTAATTTGATGGTTAAATTATTAGCCTTTTCATTAAATATTTGGTTTAGATCTTTCTTAATTTAATTGTCTTATGGTAGAATTTATACACACGTATATTTACATAAAATAAAAAAGGCTCAAAAGGTGCGCGTTGGCTTGGTCCAAGTTCATAGGACGAAAAAAAAAAGATACGACTTCAAATTTCAAAGCCACGACCCCCCATCCATTCAAAAAATTAGACCAGCTTCATAGCTTAAGACATGTATATAATGCACCATCTAGCCACCCTTCCTCTCCTCATCAACCACAACTTCTTCTTCTTCTTCTTCGTCTTAGGAATGAAGATTTTTGGGAGCTTAAAGCATTTGCTTCTACTTTTCTTGGTGATTTCAAGCATGAAGCTAACGCTAATAGCGGCCAGGCCATTAGAAGAGGAGGCATATTCATGGTGCATGGATCAACAAGGCAATAGCAATATTATCAGTGGACTCATGTTACAATTTCTATCTAAAGGCCAGACGACTCCATCAGGGCCTTCTGGGTGCACCCACAACCCTATCAATCATGGAGGCACCTGTCCCTAAGCAGAGAAATTATTCCGTGCGGAGTCCAGACGGGAAGAACCGTCCGTATTGTGAGTGTACACACTTTATACAAGTACTGTACACAGTATTTATATACAGTGTGTACACTCACATGTTCGGACGGTTCTTCAAATTAATTTGGTGATGTAATTAACTCGATGTAGCTCTTAACGTTTGTTTCTTTTCGTTGCTCTCGTTGCAACGACAGATGAATAAATCAGACTTATATTATTCGATTAGTGTCTCACATGCATATTCTTTGGATGTTGGATCTACTATATATGCATTGCATCTGTTATGTCTTAAGTGCTCTAATTAATACTTACCTAGAGCTCTATCTCTCTTGTCAAGCAACTTTCATATCTATGCTCTATGCTGGTGAGAATTATCGCAGCATCCAAATGCTCTTATTGCAAAATTATTCTCTAAATCCAATGTGAATTTATTACATTCAGCAGGAGTAAGATCGATAGTTTCCAATTTCAAGTGTAAATTGGCGTTAACCGGACACAATGGCGAAAAATGATTCATGTAGTCGACCCAATATAGTGGGACAAAAACTTGATGTTGTTGTTGTTGTTGTTGTTGTTGGCACTTATGCCTATATACTGGAAAGGAGAGAAGGCCTAGGTACAATTGATGCCCCCAGCAAGATTAGAGATAGCCAGGCACAAGTGATACCCCCAGCAAGATTAGAGATAGACGGGCGGAACCATCCATAATTTTTAGGGAGGGCAAATTTAAACGTTAACTGTTGGCAGATATGTCGGGGGTCCACGGGGGCAGTGCCCCCTTGATGGGATCGAGCTGGGATAAATTTTGATTTAATATTTCTCTTTATATTTGGTTCATCGTTCCCTAACAATAACACCTCTACATAATATGTTTAATAATGCTGGTGGCAATTACCTAAAGACTGTAGTATTTTAAATTTTTTAGAAGGGGCAATTGCCTAAAAACTCTTGTAATAAAGACTAAAAAATAAATGAAGTGAGACAAATTATGTAAAGAATCATATAATATACATATAATTTTTATTTTTTTAGGGAGGGAAATTGCCCCCCTGAGCTCTAGGGGGTTCCACCCTTGGATAGCCTTATGACCATCCTGCTATATGGCTTGATATCAACACAACCAATATACAATCACAAACTAGCAAATCTTAGTAACAAAAAACAAGATATCAGTTAAGAATCGTACAAGTTCTTCTACATGAATTATACTGGCCTAACTAATCTTGCTGAACTACAAATGAAGTGAAGCCCTGAGACTTTTTTCTATCAGAAATTAGGTAAAATGAATTGGGTGAGCTATATTTCAAATCGGCTATGCAAGCAAAATATACATAAGAACGTTGAATTGATGTAATAGTAAATTAAAGCAATGAATGTTGCAGAAAAAAAAGAGATCAGGAAAGCGAGAGAGATTTAAGTACCGCCACCATTTACTATGGGTGAATGTTGCATTGCTGCAGGTAAGGATTTTTGAACTCAATGAACTTATTCCAGTAGCCCCTGTAGCTTGGGATGGCAATATCGAACCATGGCTTCATGAGTCCGCTGTAGTGGATAACTGCTGCCCTCTCAATATCCTTACTACTTAGTGCTGAATCGTGCCCAAGGCCTATCAAGTGCCATCGTCGATCCAGCACAACAGTGTTATTGTAAAATATAACCTGGCCCAATGGCAAGCTCCCTGCTTTCCACAGTTTCTTCCCTATTCCCTGCAAAATCATGCATGTTAATTTGATGCACGGCTGAGATCATAAACGTTAACAAACCATCCAACGCCCTCCTAAAAACTACCAGATTTCTGGTAGCTTAAGGCTTCGTTGGGAGCGGCTTTCTTTCTGCTTCTTAAAGTAGATTTTTAATACAAAAATTTTAATTTTTTAACTAAAATGTCATTTTAAGAAGCAAAAAGAAAGTTGTCCCAAATGAGACCTAAATGATTAAATATTGATCATGCTGGTTAAAACTGAGAAAATATACATTTGCTAATACTTTCTCCAAAAAAAAAAAAAGTTTCAAGTGATGTGGCACTGTTGGAATAACTTTTTTAAGCTTCATCTCAACAGTACTACATCAGTCAATACTTTTCTTTCGGCAAATTTCTGCGGCATCTACATCAGTCACTTCACACCTATAATATTGATGTTATGGTTTGACATATTATAATTCTAATTACAGTATTTTTAAAGAAAAACTACAATTTGAATTGGAATGGCTTACCACTTGATGCCACTTATTGAACACCTTCATTAATTTTTTTTTACGCCAGGCTTGCAGGTCAAATATATTCATACCAAAAGCCCATACACAAGCTTTGGGATCAAAACTTTTTGCTATTGTTGAATCACTGAAGTTAACAAGCATTTTCAGAGGCTGAGATGAGATATCATTTGTACATGTATCCACAACTCCAACAACTTTGCCCCTCATATCTACACTCCACAACCTCCGCAAGTCCTTTTGCACCACCACATCGTGGTCCAAAAGCAAAATTTTGTTCAGCGATGGAAAAATCTTGGGCAAATGGAAACGAAGGTGGTTGAGGGGTGATGTGTATCTTTGGTCTGAGATACCATGCTGCACAAATGTTAGACCATAATTTGAAGGAAGCCATTCAAACTCATCCATGTTCAGTACTTGAATTGTGGCTTCTCTAGGTGGGTTCATCAGAAACCACATCATCATTGCCGGGAAATTAATTGAATCAGTAACCACATGAAAGACTATTTTCTCCTGCTCCTGCAAAAGACAATTTTTTCTATAAACACAGGAATTCTTAAAAAATTTACTCCGAAAATGTTTGGATAGAAGAACTAAATATATAATCAGTTGATGCAGGTGAGATTAGGTTCTCAAACTCGCCCAGCAATGCAATTGGGGTGACAGTGCAGCTTATGCCATTACAAGTAAGGCCAAATGTTGCATAGAATAAAAATGAAATATTGGACAAAAGCCTAATTGATAACCCTCTGAAAGGTGGATTGAATGATTAAATGAAAAATAAAACAAGGCATTTAACAGTGGAGAAAGAAAATGATGCATGGGCAAATCAATGAATAGCAAGCATCTAATTTGCATCTCTGATAGTTTAATTGGTGATTGTTTATTTCTTACATTATTTAGATTTTATCTAAAATGGGGTCAGCCATTTTCTATAAAAGGTGCTCTAGGGCATACTATAATCCAAAGAATTTTTAGATTTTTTTTGGCCACTAACCTCCATAAATCAACTTGATTTCCCACCCATCTGCCTCCACTCGCTCTCATATCCTCTCTAGGGTCACTTTTCCTCACTAGCTATTCTCTTGGGCAATTCCTCTTGTCGTTCGTGCAATTCCTCTTACTTGTTGTTTGCTTATTACACCTTTCCATCTCTCAGAATACCTTTTCTCTGATGCTCGCCCACCGCCTTCCTCTCCCTCTCTTTCTTCAGAAATCATTATAAGATCATAAATAAGATTCTTTATTTTATACCCTGGACATCAATTATGGTAACATAAGCATGGTTAACATACCTGGAAGTCACTTTTCTCTTCAAACTTCAAAGATTATTGATTCCCTTCCCTGTTGTTCCTCATTGTGTTTAACTTAGTTTCTGCATTGCTACGGTGAAAGAATTCCAAACCTAATCCTGAGTCTAAATCTAAAATTTTATTTAAGTAACTCACCTGCTGAAGCTACAAGTTTATTTGATCTTTCTTATCCTCTTAGTCTCGAGAAATTATCAACTAGGACTCCCTATTCACATGTTATTCAACAAGATACTGATTTTGTATCCAGTTTTATGTTACTAAATTAAATTCTTAAACAAATTAAAGGAAGAATCAATTGAAGAAAGATGAATTAAAATTGCCTATTGTACTCTTTGCTGGTAGTTACATTCATGCAGGCCTGTATCCAAGATGCTTTTGACATCAGAAGTAGATGGATCATACTACCTAATAATTATATATTTTGGTCTAGTATACTTAACAGAAATTCAGCTTCCCAAAATGCTTATTTTTTTTTTCTAAAAATAGGTAATTAATATAGCTGGAAGATCCCTTGGATTTTGTTGAGCCTTTTATCATAAGTTATTTATCTGTTTGTCCAAGTGAAGTTATCCATCCTACTCCTAAAAAGCTTATAGATGATTTTTCATTACTCCTGAATGCACCATATCTAGATTATGTTACATTAGTTTCATCTCATTTGTATGATAGATTTGTTGACCACAAAAAATTAAATTTCATGAATGTAGCCGACCCCACGTAGGGGGATAAAAGCTTGTGTTGTTGCTGTAATGATGAAAATGTAATAGCTATTATGGCGTTCATTTAGTAATTAGGATAACAATGATGAATATTATATTTCTCTTCCTCCCTCTTTCCCTCTTATATATATATATATATATATAATCTTGTACTAATTCTTTATTTTATATTTAGTATATCATCAAGCAAAGCCTCGGAGCATTCTTATGTGTTCAGAAAACTAAAACATATTGCATTTATAGTTGCATTGCCTTTCAACATGAAAGCTAGGCACATTTTTCAAGTTGTGAATCTATCATCATATAAAGGCACTTTTTATCCTCCAAATTTACTGCATGTGATAAAGTTTTTACATTTCTAACAATAATATCTAAAGTTCAAAATAGTCCCTCGAATATTCCTATGTAGCTAATTTAATCCTAGAATATCACAAATCTCTAATTTAAACCATCAACTATACAAATTGAACTTTGAAAATATAGAATCAGTTTCATTTAATCGAGGGATTGCATTAGAGAAATGTGATATTTTGAGACTAAATTGACTACATATGGATGATCAATGGATTATTTTGAGCTTCTCCTATATTAATATTATGCAACTAGCTCCTAGCATATCAGATTTTGAGTTGATTCTATTTGATGAGAATATATTAGATCTTTTATGCAAACAATGTTACTATATTTGTTTGAGTATGTACCTTGATGTATGCTTTTTGCTGATGATAATCTTCTTGTTAATGAGACTAGAGAGAGAGTTGAAGGGAAAATTAAATTATGAAGATCAACCTTAGAGTCGAAAACAACCTTTATCTGATGATTTGTGGACACTCTCAATCACATTCAACGCATTTCTTCAAGTCTGCAAGACGAGTACCTTTACCAGAACTATTTTAAGGAGAGTTCTTTATACGTTGGGAATTTCTGGATAAAATATGACCCAGACTAATATGCATAATCGATAACATGATTTATTAGTTGGCATATTTAAGTAAATTTTAATTATGCTTTTTACTTGTTTATAATATATTTCTATAAATGGCTAAAAGTTTACCTGAAATAAAGCATTTTATACAATGAAGATTTATTGATTTTTTTCACCACATAGCCCCTCAAATTCAGTAATCCTTCAACATCATCTGACGAACTCTATCACAAAATCATTTTTCCTCTATTGCTATTATCTACTGTAATTGCTCAATCCCAATCTTTTGCTCACCTTTCTTTTGATCTTTATCCCACTAACTTCCTGTATCATTTTCTCAGTCACCTAACACCCTTTTCCTCTCCAAAAACCTCACTTTCTTCTGATTTCTCTCTATCATTCTCTTCTCTCTCTTCTCTCACTCTCACAACATCTCTCTCCCATGCCTCTCTCTCTCTCCCTCTATTGATTTGCTTTCTATCCTTTTCCTTCTCCCATGCCTCTCTCTCTCTCTCCCTCTATCGATTTGCTTTCTATCATTTTCCTTCTTCTAAAACCACAATCAACTAAAGAAATCACGAACCTTTGATTTCTATTCTACACTACATCACCTAATAGGAATAAATGTGCTCTAAGTTAATCTTTCCGGTAAACACCAGAATTCAAATCATAGTTTGAATGCATGCATGTCAAAAATGACATAGAATTACACTTAAGTCTTACCATGGAATTCGCAATGGTTGAGTTCACCACCGCAGCACATGCTAATATGTTGTCTGAGAAAATAACATAATGATAAAGATCTGCGTTCTGAACCTTATGGCTGTATAGCTGTTGGCGCTTTTCAGGTGGCAGAGCAAAGTACTCTGTAGTTAGTCTCATTGTCAGGCAATGAAGACCTTTAGGGAATGTACGTGAAGCAAGCTGAATAAGATAAGAAACTTGATTTGTCTGTGCCCTGAGTTGTTCTTCAGTGTTATATGACATGGCACGCAATTTTGATGCCATTGCATTGCAATCTGGATAAGCCTTGTTGGCTTTATACAAAGTATTTTCCATTGCTTTCATTTTCTGCAAGGCACTGAAAAGATTTTCTACCTCAATAGGGAAATTTTTTTCTATCAAAGATACGAGCAATTGTTGTTTACAGTATGAACAGCAATGAACATAATGCCAAAGCTATTTTAAATTTCAAGAGAGCAAATATTGAAGGTTACCTCCTACGCAAATCAGAATCTTTACTGGCGTGACTAAGCACCCTCTCGATTTCTTTTATCCTCAGTTTCAGCTCCCTCGCAAGGTGGGAATTGCTGCTTGGTTGTGCGAACTGCAAGAAAGCCCTGGCTGTGATTATCTGATCCTCCAAAAACCGGATCTTTTCATCCATAACGGGCCTTGTTGAACTGCGCTTCTGGAACCCAAGAAAAATGAAAAAAAATAAAATTTACTTGCCAACCTAAAACCAGTAAGAATAAATATTTTATAACCAATAGGAAGTTGTTTAGGAATGTTCTTAATCAAAAGAGAATTATTTAGAAATGTTTAAATTACAATTGAGAGAATTATTTAAGCAAGAGATCTAATTTAAATTCAAAATCTAAGGAGTTATTTAGGGAAAAGGAGGAGGAATTATGAGGGGGGTTGTTTAGGAAAGTTTAATTACAATTGGAAGGGAATTAATTAGGGAAATAAATATAATTTGAATTCAAATTTAAAAGGGAATTTGTTACGCTGGCCCAGGAGGGGCCGGCTGGACCGGTTCGGGTCTATTCCAGGCGACGGAATAGACCCAGCGGATGGCCTGGGTTGGGCGGAAGCCTTGTGGAGCCCATTATGGGCTTAATGCAAGATTAGGAGGGAAATAATTTGAACTAAGGGCTGTTTAGGTATTTTGTAATATTCCTTTGTCTTTAATTAGGAGTTTTGGAGGGATTTGGGGATATCTTGAATTTGAATGTATTTTGGAGATCTAGGTTTTCTTGTTCTTGGGCTCTAGACTACTACAGCTAGAGATTTGGAGAGTTTTTTCCATCCTCTCGAAAATTATATCTTGCTTGTCTTTTGCATCTACTAGTGGAATACAATCATTTGCAATTGTTTTCCTACGCTTTCTCTCAGTTTTTCTCAGATTTTCCGCTGTTTTTCACTGTTTTCCTGTGCGGGACAGCAACTGGCTTGGAGAGTTGTTCTAGAAGTGCAAAGGAAATACTGGATCTCAAGTATTTCCTATCAGAATTATTAAGGGAAAGGCGGTTGATTTGGGAGGGATTATGATGGGGACATCATATCATGGAAAGTATGTCAGAGATGTGGTTGTCGATCTATAGCCACGATCGCGCCGATCTATTTTTGAGTTATCATATGTATTTGTTTTATTTATTTGCTTTATGTATTTCCCTTTTTATCCCTTACTTAAGAGTTTGTCATATGTAAGCCCTAAGGGCTAAGTCGTCTTTTATTTTCTCATTCATTTTATGAGGCTATATATAGCCCCCTTATATTGCTTTTGAGTTCAATGAATGAATTATAATCAAATTTCTGCATATTGAGTTCTTGTGAGAGATTGAGAGGTTTTGGAGAAAAATCTCTTGGAGAGGGAAGCGGATCACCCACCAACCTTGAAAGAGTCCGAGCTCGTGGCTATTTTCATCTTATTTCTTTTCCTCTTTCTCGCTCCCTTCCCCTCCATCCCCACAGCCCACCTAAAGCCCTAAATCGCCGTCCACCTCCACAAACCCCCACCGCCAGCCAACCATAAGCCTCTACCTTTTCTCCTCTTGGATCACACCCTAAACTCCCCATCTCCCGACCGACCCCCATCTCCCTCTCAACAAACCGACGGCCATCCAACCCTAGCCGCTGGCCCCCCTTGGAATTTCCCCATTAATGCTTGCAATTAAAGCCTTTCTAAGTAGGTCTTTATATTTTAGGTAACCCAATTAATTCACAATTCAAATCTATTTGAATTTGAAATTGTTACCTAAAATATAAATTCTATTAGAGGAAAGTTTCTAAAATTAAATCCTATTTGAATTTAAATTCAATTGGATTTAATTAAATCTTTCCAAATTCCTAATTCCAAAACAAGCAACCCTTGATTGTCTTTCCCCAATTCCCTCTCCCCTATTGAAACCACCGGCCCCTCTCTCTCTCTATGCCACCAACCCCCCTTCATTACCCCATTTGATTTCTTTCCAAATTGCAATTCTCTATCTTTGGGAAGAATTCAAAACCCCTCCCTCTTTCTTACCCGCCCCTCCCTCTCACCTCTTGCCCATTTAATTCTTTCCAAACTTAAGAATTAAATAGGAAAACAAATTCCCAAGTTTCCCTCCATCCTTCCTCTCCAAAATCTGAATCAATTCCTTTCCCAAGCTCCCACCTTTGGCTAGCCACCTCTCACCCTCCTCCTCTTGAATTCGTGAGAGAAACTTCTCTCTCAAGGGAAATTTTTAAGGAGAGCAAAGGACGTCGTCTACAACACCTTCAACCCTACGAAATCGATGCATGGCCGATCCCGATCTTGACTTCGGTTTCGTCTACAACGAACAAGGCGTCGTCGACATCCTCCGGTCGCCTTTCTTCGACGACAACCTGGAAATACACAATTCCGTCGAGGAGTACTTGGATCCTATCATCTTCATCTTGTCCACAAGCCATCGAATAACAGCTTTCCACCGTTAAGTGGCAAATCAACACCGTCCCGCGACGAGGGTGAACTTTTCCTCCTATTCACTTTTCTCCTAATCTTCTTCTCTTGTAGGTTGTGATTCAAGCATAAGGAGTCGTGCAAAGCTATCTTCCAATGCTTAGTAAACGTCAGACATGAGTTTGATTTTCTATACTTTCTAATCTCATTATTAACCTAGGGATGCTATTGAAAATCTACTTAATTTGCATATGTTGAAATTCTAAATGTTTTAGTGATCTTAGCTTTTAGCGTGTGATTTGGCCCAAGCGGAGTCACCTCTCTTTTTGTTTTCTATTATCGTTTAGTAGCTAATATTTTAATTATTATTGCTCTTATTCCAAAACGTGCAAGTTATTAACACATCCATTTAAATCATACTTAGTCCTGCATCATATTATGAGAGCCTATTTAAGGCTAACAATAGAGTGATTTCAAGAGGATGTTTTGGAGTTTGTTGAATTTAGTTTATTCGTAGGTTATTTAGTCTGTAGCCGATGGCTAGGATTTTGGGAGAGCCGGATCTTCCTCTCCAATTGAAGATTTAATTGTACCTTATATTTCTCTTTATAGTTCTTTCAGTAAAAATTATTGTGGGGCATTCTTCTTCCCAATTTTTCGTATTTCACCACCTGATTTTTATGAAAAGTGCATCCACTTCCTATCAAATTGATATCATAGCACTTTTTTGGGACCTATGGCGGCAAAGAAAATTGATGCCTTGGAAGAGCATCTTAAAGAAAAAGTTGGCCAACTCAAATCGGCGTTTGAGGATAGAATGACATCAATGGAGGAACAAATTTTCAACCTAGAATGATAAGGAAACTATTAGAGTTTCATGCCCAACCGACATCATCGGAGGCGAGAGCACCGTTGATTGGACTGGGAAGTGGGGGAAACCCTAATATAGGGACAATGAGGAAGGATAGGGAAGTAGAAGTTTTGGGGGAAGAAGAGGAGATGTCATCTTTGAAGCCACTTCCAAGGAGGGGAAAGGATGAAAGAGAGATTTTTGGTGGAGCTAAAAAATTTGGAAGGAGAGAAGATGAGGAGAAGATGTAAGCACCATACATGGTTCACCCACTCCCAGAGCAATATCGAGAGGTGTTCAAGCCAGTTCAGGGGTTGCCTCCTCCGCGGGAATGCGAGCATGCGATCATCTTGAATGAAAGAGTCTCACCCTATCAATGTTCGTTTATGCCGTCATCCCCAAATCCAGAAGGATGAGGTCGAGAGATTAATTATGAAGATGCTAGAGGAAGGGATCATTTGACCTAGCAATTTTTCAGTCCAGTACTATTAGTCAAGTGCTTCAACAACAGTTTCCTTCGTTCCATCTTGAGGAAAAGGTGCACTTTGGGAGGGGAGTAGTCATGGACCAGCCGATTTGATTGGGAGGGAATCAGGAAGTTTCCTAAGCAAGAGGGAGTTATTTAGGAAGGTTCTTAATCAAAGGGGAATTATTTAAGAATGTTTATGTTAAATCTCAACCTTACGATCCCAAAGATATCCACGGCTGTGAACAGTAATCCGTGGGAAGACTACATGGATAGCATTAATTCCTCCCATTAATTTAGGAATAATTGTATTCTCATTATTATAAGAGTTATTTGTTTCCTTATCGATACACCTTGTATAGATCTATAAATAGGGAGTAGATTGCTTAATAAAATTTAAGCTTTTCCCTCTCAAATTCTCTGTTTCAACAGTTTAAATTACAATTGGGCAGGAATTATTTAAGCAAGATATCTAATTTGAATTCAAAATATAAGAGGGAATTATTTAGGGAAAAGGAGGAATTAAGGAGGGGATTGTTTAGGAAAGTTTTAATTACAATTGGGAGGGAATTAATTAGAGAAATAAATCTAATTTGAATTCAAATTTAAGAGGGAATTATTTAGGGAAAGGTGGCTGATTTGGGAGGGAATTATGAGAGCCTATTTAAGGCTAACAATAGGGTGATTTCAAGAGGTTATTTTTTAAGTTTGCTGAATTTAGTTTATTCATAGGCTATTTGGGCTCTAGTCGGTGGCTAGGGATTTTGTAGAGCCGGATCTTCCTCTCCACTTGAAGATCTAATTATATCTTGCATTTCTCTTTATAGTTCTTTTAGAAAAAATTATTTTGGGGCATTCTTCTTCCCAGTTTTTCATTTTCATCAACTGATTTTTGTGAAAAGTGCATCCACTTTCTATCAGGTTACAACTAGGGCATTAACACATCAATTGACAAGAAAATAACGAATAAGAAATACAATTAGGACTACACCAAATCTCCACTCCTGTATAGGACTTCTCCAATGAGCTGCTCGACTCCTTTAGATTTGCTTGAGAATAATGTGAGGGACTTCGAGAGTGACAAAATGTAAGAGGGAATTATAGGGAGAGAGAACCACAGAGGGTGAGAGAAAGAGAGAGTTATTGAAAGAGATAGAGAAATGTGAAGGGGAGAGGGAAATAGAGAAAGGACTACATGTAGGGAGAGAGGGAGATATTATGAGGGAGAGAAACTGATGAAGAAAATGATATAAAAAATCAAATAGAATGAGAAGGCGGAAATGAATGCCAAAACTGAGGAAGGAAATGAATGCAAGAACCGAGGAAGGAGAACGATTGTCAGAACTGAGGGGTAGTTCCTCCTAGTATGACTATGAACAAGCATGCATTTCTTTTTTAGGATATCATGGGTTTTATGTGCGCAGAAAGTTAGAATGATGTTCCTTAGCTTCTCTTTAAACCATCTAAATCCAAAGTTTAGCTCCCATTTTGGAAGAAGAACTACAACTTACTGGGGTGGAACCAACAAAAGTGATAAACACCAGATTCAAATAAAATCAGGTTAGGTTTCCAACAATACCAGTATCATAGGATTCCAATAAGAGATGAGAAATTTATGCCCAAACCAGTGACAAACTTTCAAAATAATTTATAGATTTCAGATTTCAAACCGCTTATTTGATGTAAAACTGAAACTTATATGAATGTAATCGAGCAAAGTGAGAAAAGCGGAAGATGTAGGAGATAGAATTAGTCATCCAATGATCACAAGATCAAGTGATTCTAATGTGAAAAGAGATCTAAATGCTCAAAACAGTGACAACGTATCAGAATAATTTCTAAACTACACATTTCAAACTTGTCTTTTCTACACAAAAATGACAAGTCATCGGATCGAAAGCAACCAAAAACATTAAGGTTGTAGAGGATTGAGTTAGCAATCCAACTATCACAAGATAATATGAATTCATCGATATCTAGTTTATTGGGGAGAAAGTCCACCATTAGTTAGCATGATTAAGATACAAAGCTTCTTCTTAGTTCTCATTGGTTTCTAACAAAATAACAAAAATAACACTCTCCAAAGGAGAGTCTTCACTCAAGAGAGTTGATTAAACCCATCAAGTCATTTGATGCGCACACCAATAGCCTACTAAATGTCAAATTAGATATAGAGTTAGTAGTCTTTAGTTAATCAATATTTATCAACTTAGTGATGCATAGAAGTTAGAATTTAATTTAAGTGAGTTCTTTAGCAAATGTTCACATTAAGATATTCCTATAAATAGGCATTATATCTCTTTCAAGACTCAATTGTTTCAACAGTTACAGAATTTACCCCCTGAGAAATTTGTTCATCCCTCCTCTAAGTTTCTTGGTTTATGCAATGATTCATCTCTTTCTTTGACAGCTTTAGAAAGCTACATGAGATAATCACATATCCATTCGAATGGTAAATCTCTTCATCTTAGTTTTGTATTTCATTCTTCCTTAAACCTCTTGCAACATTCAGTTACATTCCCAAAACTATAAATATATCTCCACCATAAATATCTTGAGCCAAAAAATCAAATTAGGTCATGGCCATGTCAACAAAAGTTATCATGGAGAAAAGTTGGTTCATTCCAAAACCCCTAACCCAACTATCAAAAGAGGCCAAGTTTAGGCAAAGCTTCAAATTCCTCTAACCTACTCCTAACTCGGCCTAGCCAGCTCATTGCCTACTGACACAAACATAAAACAAAATTATTTCTCAAATATTAAAGTGATTTTACTAAGCTTATGTCTCATTATCCTCTCCTCTATTATTGATGCTCCTAGCATGAATCAGATATCATGGCCAACTTTTAAAAATATTCTTCGATGATGCAAGGAGTGAGGCTTTGAGTCAATATTCATAAAGTTTACATAAACAATCTCTCATAAAATAGCATTTACATGAAGTAGTGTTTCTATGCCAAATAATTAATGGATATGACTCCATCTAAATACTATATTCATGTCAAGCACTCAGACAAAACATAATAACTTTTAATAGGGATTCTATTTAATGAACTGGATGAAGTTAAGGCATGTTCCAATAGAACGAAATCGGCAGTGCTTATGACATAATTTATAAGAATCATTTGTTTAGGCTTATAAAATGGGAAAAAAAAAAAAAAAAGCTACTGCATACACTAAAATAATGGAAATTGTGTAATTATCTTCATACATTGTATAGGTGAAAAGGCTAACTTTATTTTATTACTTGTTGACCATACTATGTCACTAACTTTGATATTGCTTTTTCTGGTTTATTCTGAACTCTAAATTTGCCTTATAAAATAGATAAAATGATCAAAATGGTTCAAAACTATAAAGGACCATTTTGATCCCTAAAAGTCTTTAAAAAGGAATCAAAATAATCTCATGACGGGACTATTTTGATTCATCTTTAAAGAGTTGAGGGACAAAAATTACCATTTAATATAGTTGGAAATCTTTTTATCTTTCGTAAATAGTCAAAGGGCCATTTGGTCCTCTCTTATAAAATATATGACCTACAATACTTGTACAAACAAAATCACAAAAGAAGTCTGGAATCATTAAAACTCTTGTTTCTCTAATGTTTTTAGAAATGCACACCAACAACTGGAAGTGCATTGAGGTACGATCAGATTCATTCAAAAAAATCTTCGATCTAAGGCATGGATACAAATCAAAAGCATCGCAAAATACCTAGAATTATGAGAAAGAGCAATAACATTAAACTAGGATAGGAGATTGTATTTATGTAACAGGGAAGCATGCATATCAAATATCCAAACTAACTATAAGTTGTTGGTTTAAAAGGAGGTATTTGTAACAATCAAAGAAGTTCACTCAACAAAATCACAATTTATAAACTCCTTGATAAAGCATGGAATTTAATGAACGAGCAAAGAAGGATCCAAGTTAAAAAACTTAACTGAAAGATGAAAATCTGCTCAACTATATTAAGGATCCAATTAAAAATTTGTTGACAATAAACTTAATTTTGCTTCCTGAGCATGCCAATTTAAGCACAAGGTTGCAAACTCCAATATTTTGCAATAGAACAAAGTGTTATTCTCTTTTGGGTGTCAATCATTCACTTAGTTTTGTTACATACTGGAATATTCACGGCAACAGAGAGATGATGAGTTTAACGTCCTAATTTTATACGAAAATGAGAGAGAGGTGCAAGACTCATAAGATAAGTCAGAAT
>NW_021319113.1:1230818-1242220 GCF_001605985.2 Dendrobium catenatum | reverse complement strand
ATGACCTTTCTTTATTAGATTTAAACGAGAATTTGACTTTTAATAGGACACAATGGAGAAAAAGGATTCATGTAGCCGACCCCACGTAGTGGGATAAAGGCTTGATGTTGTTGTTGTTGTTGTAGGTACATGTGTCTATTTAATTTTAATATGAATCTAACTCATTACATTAATTTTAAATCAATCACATATACAATATCATATTTTAAATTTCAATCTAAATTTAACTTTTTTAATTTCAAATTAACTAGAAAATATATATTTATTATTATATTTTATATTATACATGTCCAAAAATAACGATAACAATAATAATAATTATCTCAATATCTCTCCTAGACATGTGCGAAACAATGTTTGATTTGAGCGCAAATAGGCTCATTTAAAAGATCTCAACGATCCAGACGCGCTCGCGCAATCTGTTTCGTAAAATGAGCCTCGGATCAAAAGATATTGCACACGGAATGAACATGTGCGATAAGGGTTCAAATGCACGTAAATTACACATCAAGTCGGCATCAGCCCGATCACACGCATTTTAAAACATGATAGTGAACAATATGTGATCAAAAGGAATGAATTCCAAAGCCAATGATGAATCAAGACAAAATACTTGTTTTGATCATTCATCAACACAGCGGTGTGACATATAATGCAAATGAATCGATCTATGAAATATGAAAGTGACAAGATTGTGCAAGTGACCGATGCCAAAAAAAGAGGTCAACAGGACTACAGGAGGTCGGAGGGATCATTATTGTGCGACGGTGGTCGGAGGGATCATAGTCGGGCAGAGAAGGTTGGAGGGACCGTAGCCAAGCAATAAGGTCGGAGAGACCGTAGTCATGCGACAAGGTCATCGTAGTAGGGCAACAAAGATTGGAGGGATCGTTGTCAGTGGGTGACGAAGTCCAAAAGGATCGTAGTCGGCAGACGATAATGATCAGAGGGACCGTAGTTAGGCGACATAGGTCGGAGGGATTGTTGTCAGGCGGCGGAGGTTTGAGGGATTGTAGTCGGCAGGAAATGAAGGTCAGAAGGATCATAATAGGCATGCGACGAAGGTCGGATGGACCATTGTGGTGCGATAGTGGTTGGAGGGACCGTGGTCGATGGGAAAATATAGTCGAAGAGATTATATTCTGACGACGGAGGTCGAGGGACTGTAATCGGGGAATAGTGGTCCGAGGATCATAGTAGGGTGACGATCCTATGGAGGCATTTGGATTAAGCCCAGCAGCGGTGGCAAGGTGGACATCTGATGATGATCGACTGGTGAAAGTCCGATGACTGCGAGGGTTCACCAAGAGTGGTGCCATAGTGGAGCTTCGAGATTCTTTAAACTTTAGAGCTCTCTTGAATTTGTAGTCCAAGATCCAATCCCAAGAGATAATTTGATCATACAATTAGAGTCTTTAGACTTCCAAATATGTTTTTGTCCTTTGATTTTTGGGCCCGGATTAGATCAATTTTGGTGTCGTTGGGTTCATTTTATTGAGACATTCAGTTTGACAATAAATTTGCTGAGATCGGAGTTTGGATGGTCCCGAATTTAATTTTGAAAGTTTTTAATTCAAATATGCCTTGAGATTCATGCCTGATCAAGACGATTATCAAGTTTTCTAAGTTACCATATTTCTTGATGAACAAAAGAAGACCATGCAATTTTCCTATGCTGTGAAATAAGAAGAAACTATAAGGTTAATAAGCAATGTATGTTTTGTAAGAGAAATACCATCAAGCCAGGAGATGTTGAGTTGCGCTTCTGAACTCCTGTTCCACCAGGTGATAATTAGAGAGCTCGCCTTTAGTTCCTTACAAAATGGTAACCATATGAAGTAAAAAAGTAATTAAAAGACTCCTAAACTGACCGCTCTTTTTAGATGGGCTGGTAAATACTACATTTGCTAAACCAGAGCCAGGAGGATTCTCAGAAGAAGAATTCCTCGCATTTTTATCTACAGTAGCTCCACCATCTTGTAAAATAACTCCATCTGGTTCTTTAATCTCAACATTAACTTCCTAGAATTCACCATCATAATACAATAAGTAAGCAGAACAAAAGCAACAAGAGCTCTCTCAATGACACTCAATAAAAAAGCCCAAACTAGAAAACAAAACCTGCTCTATCGAATTGAGATAAGCAGCCGATTGCCACTGCATCCATCATAGAATCAATACTGAAGTTCCTAACACATAATCAAACGATATTAAAGCACGAAAACAAAAAATAATCATACGTGGGAGATGTTCTTGACAATGCCCGAACTCCCGCCAATAAATTCCTTTTGCTCTGCAATTATTCCCAAAAAAGCACGCGCTATAAAATTTAAAAATCTCCATTGCATAAAAAAAAAAACAAGAAAAGAGAAATTGGGCTACCCAAGGAGGGAGATAACTGCCAGAAGAACGATATAAGGACGATTGGAGCGGCCGCGCAGAGACAGAGAAGCGCGACGAAGAGGATGGAGATCGTCGATCTTCTCACCGACGGTCTCATCGAGGACGGTGATCTCCTCTACACCGCATTGGTCACTATAGGATGGGGGTTAGGGTTGTGCGGCGTATATAAAAGACTTATTATAGAGTGAGGAAAATATAAATTTTGTAAGCAATCGCCTCAATATCCTTTCTCCGTCTCCGATGACCGATCTTTCCCGTTCTCGTTTTTGGCTTCGGATTTATTTATTTATTTTGGGGTTGGTTTATTTCAATTATTAATAGGCTGCGGATCCGATGTGTAGACTGTAGAGTAACGGACCATTAACCTTAGCGAATCAAAAGATGACACCTAAAGCATTTAGCCTATGAGGACTGATGTCCTGTTTGGGATTCTAAACATTTAAAAAAAATGATTATAAAGCTTTTGTAGGATAAGCAATGGAATTTCTAAAAACAAATACTAAGAGTAACGGACCATTAACCTTAGCGAATCAAAAGATGACACCTAAAGCATTTAGCCTATGAGACTGATGTCCTGTTTGGGATTCTAGACCATATAAAAAATTAATTATAAAACTTTTGTAGGATAAGCAATGGAATTTCTAAAAAAATAATAATAATAAGAGATTAATAATAAATTAAATTATAATTAATGCCCCAAAAATAAAATTTAGAAAGTGTTCTTAAAAGACGGGGAATTAGGGGGTAAATGAGCCGAGTTAGATTAGGAGACAGCTCAAACTCGACTGGTTAATGAGCTCACGAGTCGAGCTTATCGAATCACAAGTTTTCAAGCTCGAGCCTATAGACGAGCTCGTGTAATATACGAGCTCGAGCTCAGCTAGGTCTACTCGTAAGTTTGTCGATTTGCTCGTTTAAATTAAAATATATTTCAAATCTAATTGTAAAGATATATATTTGTTACGGGCTAGAATATACACGACGATAGAGTTAGAATGCTACGTCTTAGTGTTACACGGATATCCAGCTCACACACAGAGAACACAAGATTTTTACGTGGAAAGCCCTGAAAAAGGAAAAACCACAAGGTCTGACTCAGTTGAAAATGATTCCACTAGAACTTGAGTTGGTTACAATGGGCTAACTTGCCTTCAAGGGCGATCAGATTACAAGTAACAATTGTACGACAGAAGTCTATGTGTCAGGTGATTATCTGGCAGAACTTCGGGCTTCAGGTGGTGGTCTGGCAGAACTCCGGGCCTTAGGTGGTGGTCTAGCTGAACTCCGAACCTTAGGTGGTGGTCTGATGAATGCGAGGGCCTTAGGTGGTCCGGCGAAGGTAAGAGCCTCATGTGGTGGTCTGACGAATGCGAGGGCCTCAAGTGGTGGTCTGGCGAAGCTCCGAGGGGTGGTACGGCGAAACTCCGGCAGTGGTCTGGCAAAACTCCGGCGGTGGTTGAGGAGGAGCTTCTTCTCCGAGCCTTAGGTGGTGGTCTGGCAGAACTTCGGGCCTTAGATGGTGGTCCGGTGAAGGCGAGGGCCTCAAGTAATGGTCTAGCGAAGCTCCGGGGATGGTCCGGCGAAACTATGGCGGTGGTTGAGGAGGAGCTTCTTCTCTGGGCCTTAGGTGGTGGTCCGGCGAAGGCGAGGGCCACAAGTGATAGTCCAGTGAAGGTGAGGGCCTCTGGTGGTAGTCCGGCGAAGACGAGGCCTTCAAGTGGTGGTCCGGTGAAGGCGAGGGCCTCAAGTGGTGGTCTGGCGAAGCTCCGGGGATGGTCCGGCGAAACTATGGCGGTGGTTGAGGAGGAGCTTCTTCTCTGGGCCTTAGGTGGTGGTCCGGCGAAGGCGAGGGCCACAAGTGATAGTCCAGTGAAGGTGAGGGCCTCTGGTGGTAGTCCGGCGAAGACGAGGCCTTCAAGTGGTGGTCCGGTGAAGGCGAGGGCCTCAAGTAATGGTCTAGCGAAGCAAAAAAAAAAAAATATGTTAGAAAGTTTTTTTTTACAACTTTCCAAAAAAAAAAAAAGTTTGAAGGAGAAGTAAATTTTATAACTGGACTTCTTAGACAAAAAAACCTGGCCGCCTCCCTTCATGCTCCCCTGTGGCCCATATCCTCCCTTGGACCTTATAGCGCTCATGGTTCTCATGAGGTTACAACTTATATTGCTGGGAGTGCAAGAAAAATTTGAATGGACCTTTGGCTCCATTTGGAGTTTCTAGTTCTCATGAGGACCTAATATACTATGTCGGCATTATAGTCAAAGTTGCATAATCATTCTGGTTCTCATGAGGGACTATCACCCCCTCTCGAACTCAACCCCGAGTTCCTCTCGCCACCCATACCCCCCATCTCCAGTGAGCTTCTTGTTGCCTTCATTTCAACCCCTGATGAGATCATCCCCTTCTCCTCTGAGAATGTTGCCCCTATGGTAGAAAAATGGGCATTATCTCTAGTTGCCCATTAGATTAGGAAACGTCCCTACTACGAGGAGCTGCAATGCACTATTCATAAGGTCTGGAAACTGAAAGGGACTTTGAAACTCCTTGCCCTATTCGAAAATTTTTCTTCTTAAGTTCTCCCACCTGGAGGACTATTACATGGCTTGGTCAGGTGGCTCCAAGTTCTTCCTTGATAAGACTTTTATATTGTAGAAATGGAACCCGCACTTCTATCATGTTAGAGAGGAGTTCACTTCAGTTCCTATTTGGGTAAAAATTCTCGACCTTCCTCTCTATTGTTGGTCATCTAATGGTATATCATAGATTGCTAGCAAAATTTGTATCCCACTTGTTGTGGATGCCCTCATAGCCAATAATACCCACCTCACTTATCCACATGTTTGCATCTAATTGTCTACGGATGCCTCGTTTCCTGATGTTTAGGGTTTATGTTTTATGTTTAAAAGTTTATTTTTATATTTTACAGATTAGGGTTTTATGTTTAGGCTTTGTGGTTAAGGATTTAGGGTTTGGGATCTCAGGATAAAGCTTTGAGATTAAGGTTTATGGTTTAAGATTTAGATTTTTATGTTTTAGGTTCTAGTTTGATGTTCTATTAAAGGATACAAAAGTTACATCCTTTAATACCATCTCTTATGTGGACCCGTCTCTTGGACTTTCTAGAGCTCGTGGTTCTCATGAGGTTACAACTTATTTTGCTGGGAGTACAACAAAAATTAGAATGGACCCATCTTTTGCTCCATTTGGAGTTCCTGGTTCTCATGAGGACCCTATATACTTTGCCGACATTATAGTCAAAGTTGCAGAAGCTTCCTCCTCCTCTGCTTCTCAAAACAAGAAAAACACTAGGGCAAATCACGTTCTGATAATTTCCCTTTGGTCTTATACTCTGTCGCTCCTTCGATTGCTACATGTAGATTCTTATACAAAAATTATTGGAATAAGCTAAACGAGTTATGGGCCAATATACTCCACATTTTTTCCAGGCCCATTCAAGTTAATCCTTTTGTCCTTCAAAAATCTTAAAGGGAGGCTTAAAGTGATGAAAGGAGCTTCTTCTACCTCTATTGGGGTTAGGCTAGAAGAACTTCACTTCATTCAAGTATATCTTCAATGGACGGTCGATTCAGATCCCTTAAATTCCCTTCTTTGTGAAAAGCTCAAATTTACTACTAATCAAATTCCTGATTGTACGGCTACTTGGACCTCTTGGATCTTCCAAAGGTCAAAAGTTAGGTGACTTAAAAGTGGGGCTGATGATTTAAGTTTTTATACTCCAAATTCGCACAAGAAGCTTTCATAATAGGAATTCTCTCTTATCTTCTTTTGGAGATGATTCCTCTTATCGGCATACTATTACCGATGATTCTCTCTTATCTTCATATAAGAAAACTCATGTCAGATACATTTCTAACTTCAAGCAGATCTTCGTATGTAATTCTTTTTTCAAGATCACTGCGAAGCTCTTGGCTTTAAGAATAAAACCCACCATGCCTACTATTATTCACTCAAGTCAAGTAGGGTTCTTTCAGCAATATATTTCTACAAAAAAATGCCCTTCTAGCTTCTGAAATCTTATGCCTTTTAAAGAAAAACTCTAATCTAAAATCATTGTGTGCCAAATTTGATATAAGGAAGGCTTTCGACATGATTTCAAGAGATTTCATTTTTGCTATGATGCAACAAAAAAGATTTCCCTCCACTTTTATAAGTTGAATGGCTTGCATCTCTAATGTGCATTTCTTCATATATATTGATGACTCTCTTGAGGAGTTTTTCTCCTCCCAATCTAAGCTTAGGATGAGCTGCCCGTTCAGTCCATACTTGTTATGTATCATTATGGACAACTTCTCTTGCCTCATTGATTCTCCCTCTATCGATTTTCATGGTTTATGCTATGATGATTTCAAGCTATCTCATCTCCTTTTATGCTAATGACTTACTTGTTTTTGGGAGGACTTATATCGTCAACTACAACATTCTTATGGGAATCCTTAACACTTTTGCCAACTTCACTGGCTTTTTTTCAATCTTGAAAAAAATTCTCTGATCTTATCCCCCAATATTACCAATAGTATTCCATTTTGTGAGGCTCTCAAAATCCATGGAATCGCTCCCCTCATTACTTACTTAGGACTTCCTGTCTCTCCTAAGAGGCTTTGGATCTCTGCATTCTCTCTTCTTTTGGAGAAAATAACTAATAAACTTTTTAGCTCGAAAGTCAAATTACTTTCTTTTGCATATAGGTTGCAATTTTTGAATTACACATTCTAGAATACCATTGCTTACTGGATTAGAGGTTCTATCATATCAAAAGCAATTAGCAAGTTAATTGGAAATTTTTATTCTAAGTTCCTTTATTTCTTTGACTCATAGACCAGAAAATTCCACCTCATTTCGTGGAATAGCACCTGTAAACCTATGCACTTTGTGTGTGTGTGTGTTGGGGGGGGGGGGGGGGGGGGGCCTGCGGGGGGGGGGGGGAGGTGTCCCGGCCCTTCAGTTTGCCTTCAATTTCTCTCTGATATGCAGACTGTATAACACCTCTTCCCCCCTTTTCAAGTGGTTCATTTCTAGATACTTTTCACAGTGGAAACCTCCCTCTCAACACTTCTCTCTTATCTAGAAATGCATTTATTCCTCCGTTGTACTTTTCAAGGAGAGTATTTTTTTTTCTCTATTAATGTAAACATTAATATTTCTCTACATTGGGATCATTTGTGTCAAGGGAAATGTATAATCGAGCTTCAGTTGAATCCCCTTTGCCTTGCCCAATATACCTCAAAATGCTACTCTTAGTTGTCTGATTGTGGATCATAAATGGACATTTCATCTTTATGGGATTGCTTTACTCGGGGACTTATTGAGTCCAACCCTAATCAACCATAATCCTCTAGCTGCCTATTTTGGGAGAATGCGGTTACTTGCTCCTTTTCCTCTTTCATTCGGGTGTTCATATGGATAAAAATTTGTGTGACTAGGATAGTTTCATTTGGCACAAATACTATGCTCTAAGATTTTCTTCTTATACTTGAATGGGGATTCATGGAGGGCTTAAAATGACTGATGCTTTAGCTAGATGCAACATACAGATTCCTTTTTCTTATGTTTTTTTCCCATAATAACCTGGAGTCTTCCTCGGATCTTTTCTTTGAATGCAAGTATCCATTTTTTGTTTTGATTTCCCTATCGCCTACTGTTAATTTCTTCTTACTCAAGCCAAATTTACTTCCAAGTATTTGAGATTGTTGAAGATCTGGCTTGTTCCCATGCGGGCATTAAAAATCTATACTTCCTAATTCTTGCTACTCTGTTTATCATATTTTGAGGGAGAGGAATGATAGCAGGTTTGGTGGGACTTTTGGTAGTGTTTCTACCATTGTGCTGAAAATCAGAAAGAAAGTAAAGATGAAAATTTCCAATTGGAAAAGCTGGGAAAACATCAAACACGGGATTCAAAATGTTCATGTATTTTGTTTGGTTTGTTTTGCATTTGTGCTATGTGTTGATTAGTGCTAGAGGCTTCAGGCTTTCTATCCTTTTCCATAAATACGAGATATATTATGATTGTCTAACAAAAATAAATATATGGGTTATAAATTTTTAGATATTTAGTTGAGATAAATGGTTTTTTTATTTTTTTGGTATTAGGACTAAACAGTAAATTAAATATGGAGTTTTTAAAATTTAGATATTATTTGTTTGGATAAAAAATAAATTTAAAGTAATTTCATAAGCTTTTGGAATTTCTCATTTAGGTTTCGTTTGGGATAGCTTTCTTATTACTTATTAAAATAATTTTCTAGTATAAAATTAAAATTCTTATTCTGAAAAACTTATTTAAGAAACTATAAGAAAGCCGTCCCAAATGAAGTTTTAGTTAATTTTAAGAGATTTTTAAATTAGCCAATAGAGCTGTTCAGTTGTTTGTATTTAGAATTTAATTGTATTTGGAATACAAAGTTAGGTAATTGTAGTGTATTTTGTATACTCCTAATTGTTTGGCTATCTTTAAAGTAAATATAAGAGAATTATTATTTTTATTTGTATGAGTATAAAATAAATGCAGTATATTATGAAATGGAAATTTAATTTTATCTCAACTTTTTGACATAATAAATTTAATTTCTTGAACAATTTTAATATTTTCTATAATTTGAAACCCATCAAAGTAAAAATCATAAAATAAATAATCACATTCAAAATTAAAATAGCAACTAATTAATTTGAAATTAATCACAACTACATCATAAGTCCAAAATATATCTAAAATATATTGTAGCACAATTTTTTAAATAATTAAAAGATAGCTTCCTCTTAAGCTATGATGTTAACTTTAATCTTAAAAAATCTCAATTCAATACCTCTAAATTGACTTATATTATTAAGAAAAATCTTATTACCTTGATCCCTAAGGTCAAGCATTCCAATTCCTTGGTGGGTTATATATAAATCTCTATATTGAAAATACATTTTAAAAGGTTGTTACTAAGGTCTTGACCAACAAAATTAAGCTGGTGCTACCTTATGTCACCGACCATGCTCAATCCACCCTTATGTAGCATGGTGAAATTATTCTATGCAAATGCTGAATACCGTCCAATGATCAATCAGAATGTGACACATCACCTCCTGCTAGGTACTCGGCTCGGTACTGGGCTCGGTACTGCTGACGTGACACATTCTGGTTGATCTCCGGATGATGAATTGCGTTCAGCATCCGCATATAATAATCTCTCATATGTTTTGGATAATATTGCACTGGCGCATGAAGTCACCCATAACTTCATCTCTCTCTCCAATCACGAGCTTTTGTATAAAGCTTGAGCTAAGGAAAGCATTTGACTTGGTAACAAGTCCTCCATTCTTTATATGATAGCTCGAAAAGGGTTTTAGCCACAACCATTCGTTGATGGATTGGTGCTTGTATCAATGATGTCCCTTTCTCTATTATTCTATCTCACTTTGTAATTGATTTCTCTTAATGGAATTGGGATAAGCCTCATCATTTTCAAAAGAAACAGAGGAAGATTGTATTAAAAGGAGAGGAAAACCACTGCCTTATGCAGAAGTAAAACAATCTCAAGGGTTGAAGGGATAGAGCTGGATGCAACTGAACCATAAGAGAAAAAACAAATGAGAACTATGTTGCTATTTGCTAATGAAATGTCAAAGAACTGACGACAGAGAAGTTCCTCTTCCACTGGAACATGCCCGTTCTGGGCAAAAGATCATTCGCTGATCTCCTCCGCTTCCTGCACGCTGCGTCCGTCCTCATCCCTTGCTTCCTCACCGGCCTTATTAGCGGCCTTGGCCGTCGTTGCATTGCTGTTGGCGCTGCGCTCTGTCTTGGCAGTCGTGATAAGATCACTCGAATTCTGCGTCTTGCTCAGCAAGATCTCAATCTATAGCACAGCAATATATTTATAGTTTTTGTAGGTGTAACTATTACTAGTAATAACCGATTAAAAGATTATCTATGTACAAAACAGACCTTGGCTTTGCGAACAAGACGGCCCTTGGCTTCGTCCTTGGTGCCAACAGTAGAGGTCATGATCTCTGTTTCAAAAGAAAATGCGAAATTTTATTTTAGTTCTTTTTTTTAAAGAGCTTAATGAGGGAATGGACCGAATGGTAGAGGATGAGGCCTAATCAATTACTCTTCTCAGTAGCCAGGCCGTTGTTCTTGAGTATCTCGGCGACGGTGACGACTGTGCCGATGGCTGAAAATTGAAGACGAGTATAATAACATAATCAAGGGTAAAAGAGTCTAATAATAATACATGGCGGGGCATGAGAAATCTTGAATGCTAAACGCTTATATGTGTTTACAAGAAAGAAGTAGGAAATAGAATCAAAATTCGAGATTGCGAAAAGCTAAATAGAATCTTTACATTCCGAAACGTGAAATAGAAGAAGAAAGCGAAATTGATATTGCTTCAACGAATTGAAAAGACATTTCTCAAGATCGGAAGAACATACCCATGCCGAGGGCAGAAAGTTCGACCTCGTTGTGGCGCTCCATAAACCTCTATGCAAATCAGCCGATTAAAACCGCGTTAGCAAAGCATAATCGTTAGACAATCTAATCACAAACGCAAGAAAATCAGTTGATGGAGCAAGATCGAAAAAAGAGCAATGAAACATCCAAGAAGAGCAAAAATGCCCGATCTATAAACGAAGATGACCAAATGCGTAATGCAGATCACCGCGGTCATAGCAGAGATCAATAGAAGGCTAAATCTAATAAAATACAAAGATAAAAATGCGGTGGAAGATCAAAACGCGATACCTTGGCGAGATTTACGTAAAAGTAAACAGGCTTTTTATTGGTGGAGACCTGAATCCGATTCGGCTTCTGTAGACCGACAACCACCGCGGGATCTTTGATCGCCACCGCCGCCATCATCGTCTCCATCTCTAACTCGATCTGGCTAACCTGTCTGTACTCTCTCTTAATTTCTCTCTCTGATCTCTCTTTGGCTCTGGCTCGCGCTCGAAGGAAAATTAAGCGGGGTGAACCTCATGGGAGCGAATAAATA
>NW_021319113.1:1224725-1230718 GCF_001605985.2 Dendrobium catenatum | reverse complement strand
ATTTAGAGCTGGGGGGGGCGGAGCTCGACATCCCTCAAGTGGTTCATTTCTAGATACTCTTCACAGTGGAAACCTCCCTCTCAACACTTCTCTCTTATCTAAAAATGCATTTATTCCTCAGTTGTGCTTTCCAAGGCTATCTTTTCTTTCTCTATTAATGTAAACATTTATATTTCTCTACATTGGGATCATTTGTGTCAAGGAAAATGTATAATCGAGCATCAATTGAATCCCCATTGCCTTGCTCAATATACCTTAAAATGCTACTCTTAGCTGTCTGATTGTGGATCAGAAATGGACCTTTCCCTATTTATGGGATTGCTTTACTCGGGGATTTATTGAGTCCAACCCTATTCAACCCTAATCCTCTAGCTGTTTGCTTTGGGAGAATGCGGTTACTGGCTCCTTTTCCTCTTTCATTCTTGAGTTCATAGGGATAAAAATTTGTGTGACTAGGATAGTTTCATTTGGCACAAATACTATGCTATAAGATTTTCTTCTTATATTTGGATGGGCATACATGAAGGGCCTAAAATGACTGATGCTTTAGATAGATGCAACATACATATTCCTTCTTCTTATGTTTTTTGCCATAATATCCTGGAGTCTTCCTCACATCTTTTCTTTGAATGCAAGTATCCATTTGTTGTTTTGATTTCCCTGTTGCCTACTGTTAATTTCTTCTTACACAAGCTGAATTTACTTCCAAATATTTAAGGTTGTTGAAGATCTGGCTTGTTCCCATGCGGGCATTAAGAATCTCTATTTCCTTTTTCTTGCTACTATGTTTATCATATTTTGAGGAAGAGGAATGATAGCAGGTTTGGTGGGACTTTTGGTATTGTTTCTACCATTGTGCTAAAAATTAGAAAGGAAGCAAGGATGAAAATTTCCAATTGGAAAAGCTGGGAAAACACAAACACGGGATTTTAAATGTTCATGTATTTGGTTTGGTTTGGTTTGCATTTATGCTATGTGTTGGTTAGTGCTGAAGGCTTCAGGCTTTCTATCATTTTCTGTTGGGTTTCCCCCCGTGCATTTTAGTGGCCTAGACATCTTTATGCCTTTGTGAAAGTAGCCTTTTCGGAGTTTGTAAGCTATGATGGTTCATTGTGCTTTTGTTTTTTGGTCAAGTAGGATTCTTTAATTGCCTTGGACAATGACGACCATCACTCTGATTCAGACTTTCCCTTGGATGAACTTCTTGGTAAACATGGGATTGTTTTCCCATTTTCGACTGCCGTCACTATTTTTTCATTACATGAGTGCTGGTTGTATGACTTTTGCCATTCTTTTTTGGACCAGGTACTTGTGTATTTCCTGGATTTAGGTCGTTGTTGGGATCTTCATCCTTGGATCCTTTTGGGCTTAGTATGGCTCTTTTTTGGGGCGAATTATTACGTCCGGTCATCATACCTCCGGACACCCAATCCAGACACGCCGCGTCACCCGAATACACTGGGTCCCGGTGTATTTTGGTGACGTGGTGCGCCTGAATTGGTGTCCGAACGAATCCGGACACCTGACGTAATAATTTGCCCTTTTTTTGGTGGTTGCTCCTCTAGCCTCTTTGCTTTAATTTTTCTTTCTTATATTTGTATTTTCTTTTTCTTTTACACTCATAACATCCTTATTTAATGGAATGGGCTAAGCCCCTAATTTCCCAAATAAAATCTATTTATTTATATATATCACTTTTATAACCAACTTTATAAAAAAAATTAGCAGCCATCCACTCAAAACCCTTTGGCTTCATTTGTGATAGCTTTACTTTATAAAGATATTTTTAGCACAAAATTTTTGAAAGCAGATAAAAATTGTAGTCTAATGATGTTCCAAATGAAGCCGTAATGGTACTATGAAGATCCAAAGCTTATACCTTTGGCTCCTGGTGATTTACCTTTTTGGGCCTAATCTTAAGCTTTTGGGAATTCCTCATTCAGGCTTCGTTTGGGATAGCTTTCTTTTTATTTCTTAAAATAATTTTTCAGTATAAAATTAAAATTCATATATTGAAAAGCTGATTTAAGAAGCTGTAAGAAAGCTATTCCAAATGAAGCCTTAGTTAATTTTAAGAGTTTTTTAACTTAGCCAATAGAGCTGTTCAGCTGTTTGTATTTAGAATTTAATTGTATTTGGAATACAAATGAAGGTAATTGTAGTTCTATTTTGGATACTCCTAATTGTTTGGTTATCTATAAAATAAATATAAGAGAATTATTATTTTTATTTGTATGAGTATAAAATAAATGCATTATATTATGAAATGAAAATTTAACATTATCTCAACATTTTGACCTAATAAATTTAATTTCTTGAACAATTTTAATATTTTCTATAGTTTGAAACCCATCAAAGTAAAAATCATAAAATAAATAATCACATTCAAAATTAAAATAGCAACTATCTAAATATTAAATTGAAATTAATCATAACTACATCATAAGTCCAAAATATATCTAAAGACATAATGCTAATATCTTATAACTCAAAATGTTTAATACATCATTAACTTCTACATTAAAAAATCATTTCCCGAACTCATTTTGTATCCACAACTACTTTCACATTTCCCCTGAGTTGCAGGTTATCATCCATTGTCCTTTGGATCTTGATGCTGTTGCCTGCTAGTTTGTCTTCAAAACTCATTTTGGTGCACTTTATAGAGAGTGTTTTTAAGACTTTAATTTTTTCCCTCATAAATATAAAAAAACTACCTTTGTCTTTCATTGTAGCTCAAAATTTTTATATAATTAATAGATATCGTCCTCTCAAGCTATGATGTTAACTTTAATCTTAAAAAAACTCAATTCAATACCTCTAAATGGCCTTATATGATCAAGAAAAATCTTATTACCTTGATCCCTAAGGTCAAGCATTCCAATTCCTTGGTTGGTTATATATCAATCTCTATTGAAAATACATTTTACAAGGTTGTTACCAAGGTCTTTACCAACAAAATTAAGTTGTTCCTACCATATGTCATCAACCATGGTCAATCCACCCTTATGTAGCATAATGAAATTATTCTATGCAAACATTGAACACCGTCCGATGACGAATCAGAATGTAACACGTCATCTCCTGCTCGGTACCCAGCTCAGTATTGCTCGGTATTAGGCTCGGTACTGCTGACGTGACACATTCTGGTTGGTCTCCGGATGATGAATTGCGTTCACCATCCGCACAGAATAATCTCTCATAGCATAGGGGCGTTTTGGATAATATTGCACTGGCGCATGAAATCACCCATAACTTCAACTCTCTCTCCAATTACGAGCTTTTGTATAAAGCTTGAGCTAAGGAAATCAGTTGACTTGGGCAACAAATCCTCCATTCTTTATATGATAGCTCGAAAAGGGTTTTACCGTTTTAGCCCCAACCATTCATTGATTGGATTGGTGCTTGTATCAATGATGTCCCTTCCTCTATTATTCTTGATGGGAAAATCAAATGTTATTTCAAATCTATTATTCTATCTCACTTAGTTATTGATTTCTCTTAATGGAATTGGGCTAAGCCTCATCATTTTCAACAGAAATAGAGGAAGATTGTATTAAAAGTAGAGGAAAACCACTGCCTTATGCAGAAGTAAAACAATTTCAAGGGTAGAAGTGATAGAGCTGGATCCAGCTGAAACAAAAGAGAAAAAAACAAATGAGCACAACTGTGTTGCTATTTGCTAATGAAATGTCAAAGAACTGACGACAAAGAAGTTCTTTTTCCACTGGAACATGCCCGTTCTGGACAAAAGATCATTCGCTGATCTCCTCCGCTTCCTGCTCGCTGCTTCCGTCCTCATCCCTTGCTTCCTCACCGGCCTTATTAGCGGCCTTGGCGGTCGCCGCATTGCTGTTGGCGCTGCGCTCTGTTCTTGCAGCCGTGATAAGATCACTCGAATTCTGCGTCTTGCTCAGCAAGATCTCAATCTACGGCACAGCAACATATTTATATATTTTTAGTCTTTGTAGGTGTAACTATAACTAGTAATAACCGATTAAAAGATTATCTATGCACAAAGCAGACCTTGGCTTTGCGAACAAGACGGCCGTTGGCTTCGTCCTTGGTGCCAACAGTAGAGGTCATGATTTCTGTTTCAAAAGAAAATGCGAAATTTTATTTTATTTCTTTTTTTAAGAGCTTAATGAGGGAATGGACCGAATGGTAGTGGATGAGGCCTAATTTAATTACTCTTCTCAGTAGCCAGGCCGTTGTTCTTGAGTATCTCGGCAACAGTGACGACTGTGCCGATGGCTGAAAATTGAAGACGAGCATGACAGAATCAAGGGTAAAAGAGTCTAATAATACATGGCAGGGCATGAGAAATCTTGAATGCTAAATGCTTATATATGTTTACAAGAAAGTAGGAAATACAATCAAAATTCGAGATTGAGAAAAGCTAAATGGAATCTTTACATTCAAAAACGTGAAATAGACGAAGAAAGCGAAATCGATATATGCTTCAACGAATTGAAAAGGCATTTTTCAAGATCGGAAGAACATACCCATGCCGAGGGCAGAAAGTTCGATCTCGTTGTGGCGCTGCATAAACCTCTATTCAAAATCAGCCGATCAAAACCGCATTAGCAAAGCATAATCGTTAGACAATCTAATAAAAAACGCAAGAAAAGCAGTTGATGGAGCAAGATCGAAAAAGAGCAATGAAAGATCCAAGAAGAGCAAAAATGCCCGATCTATAAGCGAAGATGGCCAAATGCGTAATGCCGATCACTGCGGTTATAGCAGAGATCAATAGAAGGCTAAATCTAATAAAATACAAAGATAAAAATGCGGTGGAAGATCAAAACGCGATACCTTGGCGAGATTTACGTAAAAGTAAACAGGCTTTTTATTGGTGGAGACCTGAATCCGATTCGGCTTCTGTAGACCGACAACCACCGCGGAATCTTTGATCGCCACCGCCGCCATCATCGTCTCCATCTCTAACTCGATCTGGCTAACCTGTCTGTACTCTCTCTTAATTTCTCTCTCTGATCTCTCTTTGGCTCTGGCTCGCGCTCGAAGGAAAATTAAGCGGGGTGAACCTCATGGGAGCGAATAAATACTTAAATAGTATGTGAGCGGGTGGGACAGCAGAAGCTACGCGAAATCAGTTAGCAGTGCTGTTGATATAGACAAATAACAATTTTTAAATTAAATTTTTTTAGACTAAAAAAATATTTTTTAAAAACAATAAAAAACTGTCATAAATGGAACATATTGTAAAAAAGATAAATTATTTAAGATTTTAATTCAATTATTATTGTTGATGTCGCAAAAAAATAGTCTTGATCCGACATAAATCTCAAGGAATATTCAAGCTTAACATTTTTAAAATTAAATCTAGGACTATACAAACTCCAATTTCATCAAACTTATATTTGAATTGAACGTCTTTAAAAGACGAACCCAACGACATCAAATTCAACCAAATCAGAGCCCAAATAGATTCAAATCAAGAGCCCGAGACATATTTAGAAGGTTCAAGGCATAAATTATTCTTTATTTTCATCTTTCTTCATTTGTCGCTTTTTTGGTGATGCCAACCAACATGTAAGAAGGTTAGAAGGATATTATTCAAATCTTATACAACTCGCATCTCTGAAATCAAAATCTCTCCCTTATTGCTCAAAGCACATAAGCTATAAAGATGATTCGCATACATCTTGGTCTTCAAATGTTTTCATTCTTCTTCGTCCTGCATAGGGGTGTAAACGAGTCGAGTTTTAGCCCTTATCGAGCTCGGCTCGTTAGATAGATAGCGAGCTCGAACTCGAGCTCGTGTCACTGTTAACGAGCTCAAGCCGGCTCACGAGCCGGCTCGCCAGCCATGGGCGGGAAATTTTAAATTTAGGTGAGATTTTCAAAAATTTTAAAATTAGGCGGGATTTTTAAACTTTAAGCGGAATTTTTAAAACTTAAACAAAATTTTTATAATAATATGAAATATTTCACTTTTAAATAAAATTTAGGTGCTTATTATTATATTTTTT
>NW_021319113.1:1206658-1224136 GCF_001605985.2 Dendrobium catenatum | reverse complement strand
TCCTTCTGACTTACGTCGCCCACCGACTACAATCATTACGACCTTCGTCGCCCGCCGACTACGTTCCTTCTGACTTACGTCGCCCACCGACTACAGTCCTTCCGACCTCCGTCGTCCCCCGACTACGATCCTTCCGACCTCTGGCGCCTGCCGACTACAGTCCTTCCGATCTCCGTTGTCCCCCGACTACGATCCTTCCGACCTCTGGCGCCTGCCGACTACAGTCCTTCCGATCTCCGTTGTCCCCCGACTACGATCCTTCCGACCTCTGGCGCCTGCCGACTACAGTCCTTCCGATCTCCGTTGTCCCCCGACTACGATCCTTCCGACCTATATCACCTACCGACTACGGTCCTGACTTACGTCGCCCACCGACTACAATCCTTCTGACCAAACAAACACATCAACAATGATTCTTTGTATTCACCTCATATAATGTACTGTATAATATATACATCAAGCTAAGGTCTTCCCCAAGGAAGGGCCTCATTTGTAATCAACTGCAAATAATAGTGGATTCATTCAAACTGAGCTAGGGCCCATGTTTTTCCCCCTTTTCAGGAATTTTTCACATAAAAATCTTGATGTCTCATAAATGCTACACCCTCTCTATTATCTGATTGCGTGCCGAATTTTCGCACAATGCTAAGACGCTAAACTTTATTTTTCTCTACCGCCGCGGATACTCCAAGATGCAACAATATTAATCTTCGTTTGGGATAATTTTCTTAAGGCTTTTTATAACAACTTCTAATACAAAAATTTTTTAAACTAAAAATTTTCATACTAAAAAATTACTTTAAAAAGTAATACGAAAACTGTCCCAAACAAAGCCTTATTGTACAATGAAGAAGCGACGTTACTTTCAACAGCTTCAAATTCTAGTCATCCGAAGCAACACTACTGCTGTTTCTAGTACATCAAATAATAAAATAAACCCTAAATCTCACTAAATACTATCCCCATGTCAAAATATTTACGCATGGTAGCATTTAGGCCTCCATCCAGACTTACGAAAGTTCTAGTCATCAGAAGCCACGGTGCTGAAGACCAAAATGGTTCATTCATAGACAAAAGAGAAACATAATTAAATTCTTCAACTGTTATCAGTTTCTTTAAGTATAGTACATCAAATCATAAAATAATAACTTAATTAGCACAATACTTATAATATTTAAAGACTATAATAACCAAATAATACCACTATCATTAGATCTCTGGGCATACAACAAATCTCAGAAAATGCTAATAACAAAGTATGAAAAAAATTTTGGAAAAGAAAACAAAGAACCAGAAGAACGGGTCGTAAGAAAATATTACAAAACATAGTGCTCAAAACTAAAAAAAAATTAAAATTAAAATTAGGCTTTCATTTGGGACGACGTTCTTTCTGTTTCTTAAAGTAGTTTTTTAGTTCAAAAATTAAAATTTTTGTACTAAAAAGTTGTTTTAAGAAACAATAAAAAAGCCGTCCTAAACGAAGCCTTAATCACAGTGAAGGCAACCTGATTAGCGTTTTAAGCCTTTGATTCAAGGAAAAAGATACAAGAAATAAGAATGGCGTTGATTGTGGATGAAACGGAGACAAAATCCATGTAAAAGACAAAAGGCTGAACCAAATATATCACAAGGAATAAAAAAAAGGAATAGAAGAAGGAAAATTTCCAAAAAGACAATCCAAAAGCTTGCATTGATCATAAAATTTAGAGGGAAAAACATGCAGCAATATCATTTATGACCCTTTCACTATATAACACGTTGGTCTAAATTGACGTACTTGCTAGTGCTGCAAAGTGCATGTTGAATCAGCCAAAACAGATTATTATGTTATGTACATAATACAACACAAAATATAACCATGCATTAAGTATCTCGAAAAATAGAGAAATTATTTTTTGCGGGCGCCGAATGTCGTCTGGAGATCAACCAGAATGCGCCACATCACCCCTTCGCTCGGTACTGCTCAATACCGCTAATGTGATTGTGCCTGATTCGCCTCTGAACGTAGAGCTATGTTCGGCATCCGCACAGAATAATTTCTCCTCGAAATGAGACAACTAAAACTGGTGCTTACAATATGCTCAAGCGTTAAAAGGCCCAAAAGGAACAGTAGTACTAATGAACCAATTTAATAATTCATATAGTATAAATATCCAAAACACGGATTAAATTTTCAAAAAGGTGATAAACTATGCTTGTAAACTACAAAATGTTGATATAGTACCTTAGAAAGCAGTAACATTAGCACTTTTACAACTTAGGACAGCTTTTAGAACACAAAATAATATAATTCCTTGTAGGTGCTACTGCTTGGGCAATGAGTGTTGCAAGTTCAGTTAATGAAGACGTGGAATCAGATGTCTAAGAATATCCTTCGAGCTACATACACAAAGGTGCTAAAATTTTGAGCAGATTTACATGTATGTCACTAAATCATGTTATATTTATAAATTCAAAATGATATTTGATGTCTCACAACAGCGACAACAAACCTAGAAGGAAAACTTTGGCAACTCAGCTTACACGTAACATCACTAGATTGCCGGGATGGAATATTTTGTGTCGTTGATGAATATCAGCTAGTTGTTTGTACTTATAATTAGTTTCATTTAATTTGGCTTGGACCTCCAGCACAATGTTTGTGAATTGTTCGGTTGTTTGAGCTGCTGTAGTACTGCGACACTTAGATAGGATGGCAACATCAATTAAGTGGCTTGGCATTTTAAGGGGCAGTAGTATCCCATGGATCTATTCAGCATCAAATTGAATGCAAACTCAACTTGACTCAGTAGTAGCTCCTCCCATTTCTTCGAATGTTGTTGAACTAAACAATGCAACATGTTTCCAAGAGTACAATTGACCATCTCCGTCCGACCATTAGATTGCGGATGATAAGTAAAGCTGAGTTTTAGTTCGGTTTGAAGACATTTTCACAATTCTATCCAAAATTGGTTAGTAGCTCCTCCCATTTCTTCGAATGTTGTTGAACTAAACAATGCAACATGTTTCCAAGAGTACAATTGACCATCTCCATCCGACCGTTAGATTGCGGATGATAAGTAAAGATGAGTTTTAGTTCGGTTTGAAGACGTTTCCACAATTCTTTCCAAAATTGGTTAATGAATTTCACGTCACGATCAAATGTGAGACTTCACGGTAGTCCATGTAAGCACACAATTTCTTTGAAAGAAAGACATACCACATTAAGTGCATCGAATGTCTTTTTACACGGGATAAAATGAGCTGTTTTGGAAAACCTCTCGACAATAATCATAATAGAATCAGCTCCACTTTTTGTCCACGAAAGGCCCAAGACAAAATCAATACTCAAGTAATCCCAAATGGATTCCAGAGTAAGAAGAGGCATGTATAATTCAGTGTTTTGTGCAGTTCCCTTATAAGTATGGCAGACATAACACCTTTCCACAAACCAAGACACATCCTATCATAAGCCAATAGAATCAACACTAAAGCAGTACAAACATCTTTTCCCGGCCAAAATGAGCAGCAAGCCCTCCACAATGGATTTCTCTAATGAGATGTTGTCGCCAAGAAGATTGGGTAACACAAACAATTATCTTTAAATAAAAATCGATGTCGTATGTTATAGTCATTGCTTTGGAGTCCCATTTATATATTATTCACATAGCTTTACAAGTTCAGCATCAAAAGAGTAAAGCTATTTCATTTCCTGCAGGGCGGTGACCTCAGTTTATAGTTTTGTAAGCAGAACAGCTCTTCTATTAAGGGTGTCGGCCACTCTATTTAATTTCACTTCTTTGTTCAAATCAAAAGTGAACTTTTGCATAAAGACAATCCATCCAGCATGCATACAACTTATGTTTTTCTGGTTGCTGATGTATTGGAGAGCTTGGTGGTCACTCCAGAATACAAAATTTTGGCGAAGTAAATAATGCTTTCACGGTTTAACGTCCAAATTACTGCATACAACTTCTGCTCATAAGTAGACCACCTTTGTCGAGTGGGACTCAATTTCTCACTAGAAATTCAATGGGCCTTTTGTCTAGAGACAATACAGCTCCTACTTCTATAGCAGATGCATTAGTTTCTACGTGAACAAGCTTCTCAAAGATGGGCAAGGCCGAGCAGAGCTGAGCACCATTTTGGTTGTTTCGAAACTTCTTTGTTGTGCTGAAGTAGTTCAAACTAAGGCTTCGTTTGGGGCGGCTTTCTTCCTATTTCTTAAAGCAGCTTTTTAATACAAAATTTAAATTTTTTGCACTAGAAAGCCGCTTTAAGAAGCAGGAAAACAGCCGTCCCAAACGAAGCCTAAAGCTACTAGCTTTCAAGCAATTTATGATCCGGGCAATTATGACACTGAAACCTCGGATAAACCTTCTATAGAAATTCGCTAGGCCATGAAAGCATCGCACGTCAAATAGAGACTGTAGTGTGGGAAAATCTTTGAAGGCTGAAACTTTCGAGAATCCATCTCAACGCCATTAATGGAAAGAACAAATCCTAAGAAGTGTACCTTATGAGTGGCGAATTCACACTTGGGAAAATTAAGGTAAAGTTTATAGTGACGAAGAGTTTGAAGAATATTAGTGAGGTGGCTAATATGCTCAGTAAAAGTGGCACTAAAGATGATGATGTCCTCAAAATAAGCAAAATATTTTTTCCTAAAAAATGTCATAGCACTTCATTCATAAAACGCATAAATGTGGAAGGTGCACTACAGAGGCCAAAAGGCAATACCTTCCACTCGTACAACCCTTCACTAGTATTGAAGGCGGTTTTCAATTTATCCTTGGGGCGTATGCGAATTTGGTGATAACCACTCCGCAAATCTAATTTGGAAAATATAGCAGCTCCCGTCAATCGATCCAGCACATCCGAAAATCTAGGGATAGGAAATCTACATTTTATTATTATCTTATTGATTGCTCGACTGTCGATGCACATGCGCCATTGTCCATCATTTTTAGAAACAATCAATGCAGATACTACACATGAGCTCAGACTAGATTGAATTAATTGTTTTTTCAGCAAGTCTTCAACTATTTCCTGCCGGATTGAGTGGTCTTTGGGGCTCATTTGGTAATACGGAAGGTTGGGAAGGGTAGCACCAGGAATAAACTCAATTTGGTGTTGTAAAGAGTGTAATGGTGGCAGATGTGACAATAGTTCCAGAGAACAACATCAGCAAATCTTGTCAGCAATTTCTACATTTCTAACAAATAGTCTGCTTGGGTTATAGGATTGTTGTTGTTGGATACAACCAATGCAATGTTGGAATTTTTGTCTTGCCAAGATTGTAAGAGTATCTTACTTGAAAGAACATAAGAAGCAATTTGACTCTTCTCAAATCGGGTAGTTGATTCATTGAACTATGGAAGAAATCGCAGCTTTTGACCTTCCTAATCAAATGTATAAACATTCGTCCAACAGTTATAAAACGCATCCATGTCAAACTATTGGGGTCGACCCAAAATGAGATGACAGGCATCCATGTCCAGTACATCACAAAGAACTTCACACACATAATGTTTACCAATTAAAAATGTAACACGGCACATATCAGACACCACTATCTCCAGACTCTTTTTGACTTAACTAATTCTATAGGGATGAGGGTGGGTTCTTAGTGGTTTTCAATTGCAAGGCTTGAACAGTGAAGCAAGAAATGACGTACTATGTGCATCCACTATCAATTAACAAATCTCATATTTTTCTATTGATAGTACAATGAGTCCTAAATAAGGCATTTCCTTGGGAAGGAATTGGTTGTCGGGTTGCCAATAATAATTTTTGTAAGTGGCACACTACAGGTTCTCCCTCGTCACCATGTAAATCTTCAATTGTCATTTCTGATTCCTGCTTTACCACAGCCTACTCCTTTTCAGTATTGTGGTTTTCCCACTCTAAAAGTTGAACTCAATGGCGATTTGAACACTCGTTAGATTTGTGTCCAGGTTGGAAGCATCTAAAGTATTTTAAGGTTGTGGGTTTGGTATATGGATTGTCTCTAACTAGAGTCTTTGTTTTAAGTTGGCCTTGAGGTTCTGTAGTGGTGTTTCTGGTTCAGTGTATTACTGGGAGATGGATGATGAGCCTGCTAAAGTTTGGATGTAGGAGTATTGCCTTTCACGGGGTCGATGTATGGTTCGTTAAATTGCTTGCAGGAAGAGTAGCCACGATAGTGCCTTAATAGTTGCATTTCAGCTTTCGATGCAAAATTAACAGCTTATGATAGAGTCCAGATGCAGTTAAGATTGAGCTTATCCTAAATAGCTTATTTAAATCCCCAATATACCTTGCAACATGTTGGTTTTCAGATTCCTAAAGATTATTTCAAGCACTCAGTCGGTAAAACTTAATATATTCACTCATTGAACGTTGGTTTTGAGAATGGTGTTGATACTTTAAGTACAACATTTGTTCAAAATCGATGGATAAGAAATGTCCCGGGAGTAATTGTTTCATTCTGAACCAACAACATACTGGACCCCTACCTTCCCTTCGATGGGTTTGTAACAGTTGCAGCCTCCCTTCAAACAGCATGCCACGTATTTGACTTGCTTTTTTTGGGACACCACTTAAGAAATTCCACATAAGGCTAGAAAACAAAAAAAGTTTATATTTTGTCATTAAAACTGATAAGAACAGTAGAAAATTAGTTAAGCATCTCATTTTAATATTTATATAAAATTTATACAATCATCGAAAAGCTTTTAATACAAAACATATAAAATCATAGAAAAATAACTATAATAATCTACGGATTGATAAGCAGGCACAATAATAATTATAGAATAGTTACAATATTCCATGAATCGATGAGGTGGAAATATTAATCCCACATATCATTGTGATAAAATGAGTGAATATAGAAGGTGGAGGATTGCTATAATTGATGGAACATTAATGGAGGTGGAATTGATGGAGGGTGAATTTTACACATACTCTCAGCAAGGAAATGAATGAATGTTGTCCATTCCAAACTTGCATGTCATTTTTTTAAACATTTTCCAAATAATCCTTTGGTAAGAACATCTACAAGTTGGCTATCTATGGTTGCAAATGAAGTGCAAATTAAACAATCATCGAGCTTCTGCTTTATAAAATTCCTATTCACTTCAATATATTTTGTTTGGGAATGTTGAATAGAATTATGTGCAATATTTCTAGCTAACAAGTTGTCCTCATAGGAATTTTTCAGTCAATCTTTAAATCTTCATGGATAATAATGCAACCATAATAGTTTGCAGATTATTAGTGTCACACCTCTAAATTCAACTACTATGCTAGACCTTACCACTACATTTTATTTTTTATTTCTCCAAGTCATGAATATGCCTCTTAAGACTGTGCAATATTTTGAAGTTAATCTCCTATCAATCATATATGAGAATACACTTTTCATAATGCCCCCAATAAAACCCTAATGGCCCCTTTCATACAATCCAAAAGTCCCTCACATCCCCAAATTACCCCCACTTAAGTGGGTGGGCCCCTTAAACCATAATGGCCCCTTTCATACAATCCAAAAGTCCCTCACATCCCCAAATTACCCCCACTTAAGTGGGTGGGCCCCTTTTTTGTCCAGCCGGTCCGCCCGCCTCCTATAGACCCGCACGGGTCTAGGATGGACCGGGTGAACCGGTCCATCAAGTTCCTTTCATATATTAAAAAATTCAATTTACATCCCTAAGTTTTGATTCTTTGGGATTATGAATGAATTGACCTACCACACCGTCATCGTATGTAATGTTAGGTCTAATATGTGATAAGTAGATAAGCCTTCAATAGTAGATTTTTTTTTTTAATGGTTGTCGTTTGGAGCATCACTAAGTTTATGATTAGATTCCATGAGACTCTTAACACGCACAGTTACATGGTTTTTTCAAAAGAGTTGCTATGTATTTCCATTATGATATAAAGTATCATGTCGAGAATGAGTAACCTCAATGTTGTTAAAGTACATTAGCTAACCTAATTCTTTAACTTTAAATTTTTGAACATCTTCTTTAAAGTTTCCATGTCTTTAAAGTCACCACTTGTTACGATGTCACGCCAATATAAACTAATGGCATGGAGACACCCTTGACGCAATGTGTTTCACAAATAGTGTATGATCACCTTAACCCTATTTGTATCCCATGGCACATATTACATTGGTAAACCTCTCGAACCATAGTCTTGAAGATAACTTCAATCCATATAATGCCTCTTTAATTTATATAACTTTTATGTTGTGTTTGAGCCAAATCCTGGTGAAATCTCCATGCATGCCTCCTTCACTAAAGTAACCACTGTATAAGAAGAGAGGAGAGGTTCATATTGAATTGTTGTATTTTACAACCCTTGCTAGCTATTAATAACAAAAAATCTCGAACATTTATTTTAGGAACAAAAGAAAAAGTTTCAAGATTATCAATTTCATGTATTTGAGTATCGCCTTTTACTACTAGTCAAGCTTTATATCTTTCTAATGATCCATCAAACTTGTACTTTATAGTAAAAACATATCTACACCCTATTTGCTTCTTTCATTTTGATGGCATCATCAATTCTCATGTTTTGTCTTTTGAAGGGCATATTTTTCTTCTCTCACAGCATTATTTTAATTTTCATTATATAAAGCCTCAAAGATGATTTAAGATAAGGAAATAGTATAGAGGCTAGGAAAGAAGGATTGGTAATGATAAGAACAAGAGTAAGGGGCATTCAATCCATATGTTTGAAACTTTGAATGTAGCCTTTCACCACAAGTCTAGCTTTTTTATCTTTCTAATGAGCAATTGGGTTTGTACTTTACAAAGAAAACACATTTACACCCTATTAGTTTTTTTTTTCCTTTTGATAGTGTTATCAATTTCCATGTTCTATCTTTGGAAATACCTATATTTCTTCTCTCATAACATTATTATAATTTCATTCTTTAAAGCCTCAGACATGATTTTAGAGAAACAAATAGTATGGAAACTAGTGAGGAAGGATTGATAATGATAAGAACAAGTGTAAAAGGTGTGCAGTTGAAGTATCGTTGTTTACAAGCTTAATAGTTCCCTCATCAAGTTACGTGCCTAGGATTAATTCAGCTTATTGAACTTTCATCGATTGAGAGGCCTTCTCCCCGAGAAAACCTAAAATGGCTAAGCAAAAGATGATTTTGGTATAAGCTTGACATGTGTAGGAGCGTTTTAGAGTGGTGTTGTTTGTTGGGAACTTGGGATGACTAATAAGGAAAGGCAATCTAGAAGAAACAGACATTAACAAACACATACAGAATTTTCATGGGAGATAGTAGCATTATACTTTTTGAGTGGAAGGGTAGCCAATAAAAACAAATTAAATTGCTCTTTGATCATTATTTTTGTTTTAAGGATGTGTATGGACAAAAGCAACACTTTCAAAAATCTTAGGAACAAGGTTAATTGAGTTGTTGAAGTAATGAAAGAATTTGCCAAAAGACTTGAAATAATTCTTAAACCCAAGGACCCTTATATAGATAACTAGTTTATGATTTGATCAACTGTTAAAATAACTTCCCCCTCAATATTATTTTGAAATATTTTTTTGAAAAATGAGTCCTGGTGATCGAAAGAAGTTGGTCGTTTTTTTGTTTGGCCACCTCATCTAATTGAGCCGTGCAAATACAGGGTAACTCATGTACTATTATTTTTCTTGAAAACATGAGAAGCACATGTACCTCTAATAAGAGAACATAGTAACATACTACATAATAAACCATCAGGGAAATCATTCCAAGATTTAGAGATTTCATGCGATTTTCAAAACGTATGTAACAAGTTGACGTTTATTCAAACCAATCAAACGATAAAACCAACCAAATAAACAGACACATTAATTGATACCATTTAAATTTTGCAACATAACAGAAAAGAATGTATTCCATCATAGAAATAAAAAACCAAAAAAGTTTTAATAATACAATAATACACTCCAGCTTATTGGAATTTACTGACCAACAAAGATAATGAGCATTTAGAAGAAGGTGTGCTTTGCGGGCGAGCGATCAACAAAAACGACGAATACAAAAAACATCTACTAAATCCCTAAAAAAATTGCACAGCCAACAAGGATATGTTAGAGCAAAAAAACATACAGACTTATTTGGATAAAAACCAGTAACAATTTCTGCATAAACTGGTGCAAGAAATCGCCTTCTAGCCTGTGGGGTTACCGATCAAGCAAACAAAACCATCCCAAGGTCTCAACTCTCAAGCAAACAACATCGCTGACCGACCTTCCAACATCAACGAATCAATAATAATCCAGCCTCTACCAAAATCAAGAAGAATATTCAAATTCCTCCAGCATAGTTCTGGCCTGTGGTACTTCCAACTACGGATAACAAACCCCTATCCTCAGCTTCTTGTTCATCAAGAAAGTGATCGTCTGTAGCCCGAAAAACGGCATGCACACTAATCAGCACAAACCCTATGATCAGAGAGACGAGGACATTGAGCCCAACACCTGTTAATACCAGGGCTACCACCGTAACGACGGATAGCGTGGCGAGGACAAGGCGATCGTCAATGGTGCGGTGAAAGAAGACTAGGGGGTCATCGCGGAAGAAATAAAGGAATAACCAGGCAGCAAAGATGGCGATGAAGACGATCATGGAGATCGGATGCCATAGGAGGCTGAGGAAAAGCACAAGGAGGACGATGATGGCATAGTTGAAGCGGAAGTAAGAGAGGTTGCAGCGATGGCGGGTCGTGACCTCACTGTAAGAGTGGGGCAAGGCCAAGGCCATTGGGTCAGCGAGCTCACGCCATGGCCGTCGAGTAGCGATCAGGGCCTTGCCGCGTTCCTTTGCGCGGGAAATAAGCTCGTTGGTGCGGGAGGTTGAGGCACCCGGCTCAGGCCACGGCGCCGTCGGGATAGTGCCGTAGACAGGCATCTCGGGATCCTAACCCTAGAAGCTCACCAGTATAAGCAGGAGAGAAGGAGAAGCGGACGAGGAACACAAAAAAACCAAACAAATTCTGCAATTGTCTGTCGATCGCTGGAGAGACCCTAATGCGGCGTTTTTTGGTTTCTCCTATCGGCGTGATACAACAACCGGACAACTAGACACAAGAAATGAAATTCCCAATCATGGAACCAATATATTAATATAGTACAGAATAGGGTGTCAATTTTTTATATGATCCGACCCGATCTGATTCTGATCTAAAAATTTTGTATTAGAGTCTACCGTTTAATAAATGGGTCGGATTCATGTTTCAATTTTTGACCCATTTAAACTGATTCGGGTCAACCCGGAAACTCGAAATTGACCCGAAATGACCTGGATGCAATCAAATATGACCCGAGATTGCTCCGCCCGTTTTTAATTTTTCCACTTGGGAGGGAATCGAGGGATTGTCAGATTGGACGTTGCTGAGATTTTTCAAAGGGAATGGATGTCGTCTCGCCTACCGTCAGCTTCAACCTGATCATGTCAGGCCAGACATCTACCATCCCCGCACGCGGCATGGCCACATATATGTCGGTCTGCTCCTCCGTGATCCGCAGTTCACCTACATGATTCCATGCTCATGATTGGTCGAGTCGACGATTCAATGTCAACCCTGCATGGCCGCACGCACGGGCCGCACCGACACCACCTCGACCAGCCTGGCCTCGCCTAGCCTGTTCGTAATCGAGTTTGCGGGTTGGTTCGGGTCAACCATGTAACCCGTGTGGGTCGGGTCCGGGTTGAAAATCTTAAATGGTTTATAAAATCGGGTCTAGTTCATGTTGACTTATTTAGACCCTGGTCAGCTCGGGTTCGACTCGAACCTGACCCGCGACCTGTTTTGACACCCCTAATGTTGAATGTCTAATATAGGGAAATTTTGGGTAAGGTGGTCCGACATGAACGAGTTGAATTGAATCAATTATCTAACTAATCAAGTTAATTTTTTTTATTGTGCTCGACTTGAGTACATAAACTTTATTGGTTAAAATTTTTGAAGGCCCAAGCTCAAACTCATTTAAATAATGGTTGTGGTTTGATAATTAAAATCAGACGGTATTTGTTAGATGATCGTAAGGGAGGCGATAGTGGCAGAATGATGGTAGTCATGCAATCTTGATTTGATGGTCATAGTCAGACAATATGGTTGAAAGATTGTAATCTGATAAGGATGTTTGAAAAAATATGATTTGATGATGATGGTTGAAGATCTAAGTCAGATGAAAGGTGGTCCAATGACATTAGTCGAGAGTGGTTGGGTTTTGGTCTTATTGTAGTGGTAGGGCAATGATCTACAACCACAACCGAACAAAAGATATTTTAACAATGGTATTTAGCTGGACCTCTCATATTTTTCATATATTTGAGCTCTCTTGAACTTTTTTTTTTCTTTTTTTTTTTGTGAGAAATTAAGGGCAGCGTCCAAACACGCACACACAACACATACATGAAACTTGAGCCAATTACCTTTTAGTTTGGAGTCAAACTCTCAGCCAACAAATCAAAGAGAGTTGTGTAACTCTCTTGAATCCTATAGCAAGAGTCCTAGCTCTAGTTAGGGGTTTCAAAACAGGCTTTTTAGGCATGTTTGGCTTGATCCGAACCCGACCGGTTATAGTTTTGGGTCAACATCCTTAACCTGAACCAAGCCCAATTCGGTTCTGGGTCAACCCGAGATAACCCAAAAACCATGAATACCAAGATTGGCCATAGAACAATGGACACAAGCGGCGTGGGGGCAAGGCGCTAGCGTGAGCACAAGGGGGCAGTGCGGGCACTAAGGGTGTCAATTTTTGACACAACCCAAAATCTGACCCAAAAAAATTCGAGTTAGGGTCAACCCGTCTAGCAAACAAGTCGGGGTTGGGTTTAGAATTTTTGACATGTTTAAAAAATGGGTGGGATTTGGTTGACCCAAAAATCCAAAATCAACTCGTAGTTGACCCGGGTCTGGGTCTGTTAGCCCTAACCTGGCCAAAAACGCGGGTCTAGACTCCCAACGGACCCTTTGACCCAACTCCCCCCGTACCCACTGCCCACCTCCTGACCTCTACAGTCGGTAGTCCCCAAACTCCCACGCGCACACCTCCACAGTCCAACCGTGCCTCAGTGCCTTCAGGTCTACACGGACGCGGGACGCCCACGCGGCACGAGGTGATGAGGGCACGCCCGCTCAACCGCAGTCCCCACACGCCCCTTCCGCGGCCCAATTTCATGTTGGGTCATGTCAATTCGACAACCCGACAAGTCGGGTCCGGGTTACATTTTCTGACCCATTTGGCTCGGGTCAAATAGCCTCGGGTCAGCTGCGGGTTCGACTCGAATCTGACCCGTTGACCTGAATTGACACCCCTAGCACTACTGCAAGTAGATCCAGGCGCAATGCAGACAAGTTGCGACCTTCCAAGTGGGCACAAGGGAGGGCTTAGAAGCGAGCATTGGAGGGTGCGCCCACTTCGCCAGTGTGGTGCAAGCACGAGTCAAGAACAAAACACATGGGCGGGTTCGACAGCAGACACTAGGGCGGGTTGGTAGTGGACACTAGGGTAGGTCAACACGGGTCAATTCGGGTCATTTTCAAATTTCTATGTCAATCTGAGTCTAACCCGATTTTATAAATATGTCAGAAACTCAAACTCGAACCCCGCCTGTATGGAAAATGGGTTGACACAAATCTGAAATTTTTTTATTTGGGTCCGTATCAAATTTCAGATCATGTCAAATATTGACACCCCTAGCTTTAATTTCATCTTTGTTTAATCAAACACTCCCATCGGCGTGAGGATATAAACTTAATGCCCGGCCTAGCCAAGTTAACAATGTCTCCTAGGCCGCCCAGCCCATGTCCAACTTTACAAGGTTGCGTGGCCCAACAAAATCTTAAAGCACGCCATCGTTAGCCTTTGTCTGGATTAATAAATCTATGATATTTTGCTTTTCACATGACTCATTTTATTCAAATAATTTGATCGTTTTTTAAATAAAAATAGTCATTTTTTGGACGAAAATTGTGTACAAAATTTTCTCAAAAACATCCATATTTATTTTTAAATTGTTAAAAAAATAGAAATTATTGAAGAAAAAAGCTTTAAGAAAACAAATTAATATTAAAGATAAAAATATATATAAAAACCTCATCATCAAAGCAAATATATAGTTCTTAAGTAAAAATGATGTTAAATTACTTCCCTCAGTAATTGAAGTTTTTATTTTATTTTATTTTTATTTTATTAAGGTTATGAGTTATGACGTAATGCTATATTTAATGAAATGATGTTATCTTATTTTCATAAGAAAATGTTACGTTATTTATATCATAAATTAATTTTTTTTATGAGTTGGCACTAAGAAAAAATAAATGAAAAGGAATTTGTCTTTTATAATTTGATAAATCATAAAAAAATAGTCTCGATCAAGCACAAATCTTAATGTAAATATGAGATTGAGGGTTCAAAATTAAAATGAGGATCATATGATCTTCAATTTCAGCGAACTATAGTTGAGCTGAACACCTCAAAAAGACGAACCCAACGATATCAAAATCAGTCCAATCCAAGCTCAAATGAGCCCAAATAAAGGGTTCAAAGCACTTTTGGAAGGTTAATACTATAATTTGGATTACCAAACGAATTCCAAATTATGTCACGTGCTTATAGTCAAATCGATCGGCTCGGGAAGAATTTCGGCGGTGGTCGGCGGACTGGCGGAAGTTTGTCATTTGAAAATGTGAATTGATCAGCGTCCTAGCGTTATAATAATGTGACGTGCTTATATAAAGAGAAATTATTTTTGTCGGTGGTTTTTTCTCCTTTTCAAGGGTTTCCGCGTAAAAACTCTAATGTCTGTTATGAACGCTAAACCCTACTTATAACAATAATCTCTTATCTGTTTGTGTGTTGGATCTTCGTACAAAACTAGGAAGCTAATGTAATACTATAATTTGGATTACCAAACGAATTCCAAATTATGTCACGTGCTTATAGTCAAATCGATCGGCTCGGGAAGAATTTCGGCAGTGGTCGGCGGACTGGCGGAAGTTTGTCATTTGAAAATGTGAATTGATCAGCGTCCTAGCGTTATAATAATGTGACGTGCTTATATAAAGAGAAATTATTTTTGTCGGTGGTTTTTTCTCCTTTTCAAGAGTTTCCGCGTAAAAACTCTGATATCCCTTATGAACGCTAAACCCTACTTATAATCATATTCTCTTATATGTTTGTGTGTTAGATCTTCGTACAAAGCTAGGACGCTAATATATATCACTCTGTACTGCCACGAATATTTTAGGATGCAACAATATTATATTTATTTTTAAAATAAGTATGTAAATTCATCAATTTAATTTTGAAAGTTATTATTCAAAAAGTATAGCATTAATATAAAAAAATAATAAAAAGCTACTTACCGAGTGCATTCTTTGCATGGACTATTGAAAACCCAACCCGAATCCAAATTTTTGAAATTAAACGGATTTTCGGGTTGACCCGACAACCCGTCGGGTCAACCCGAACCCGACCCGCTTCGGGTTCGGGTCAACCCAAACCCGAAAATCTCGGGTTGGGTTTGGGTCGGATCCAATATTGACAGGTCTAATTGATGCTATATTTAGAATCAAAACCTAATTATAAAATAAAATTAGATTCATTTGCATAGAAAATTTACACATATATTTCAATTGATTCACTACTTGCCATCAATTGGTTTCTAGTTTGATAATTTTAGACATTAATTAAACCAGACAAAGGCTTCAAAGTGTTCTAGAAATCATCTAAATAAATGATCTTAAAATTTCCTGAACTGCAAGTAAAATCACCATTGCAAATAACTAGGCCTTGTCACTCATGCCCTTAAAAATAAAAAGCTAAGGCTTTGTCACTCATGTCCCCTTCCCTCCGCTAGTGCTCTCAACCCACATATCAATTGAGTTGTATTGTTCATAGTTAACTGATAGGTCAATTATGAGTCGTGTTACTTTCTTTTTTGTTTGAACCAAATAAGAGGACAAAGCCCCAATGCATTCAATAAAAAGATATTACAATGAGGATCCAAAACAAACAAAACTAATTACAACACAAGAGAAGGGTGAAGACACCAGTCGGACTCAGAAATGGCAGAATCCTGCAACTACCTAGCCGTCTAACAAAGACCTTCCGTTGGAGGAAACAAGCCAGAAGGCAATCATCATCAAACAATAATTGAATCCTGTATCAACCTGCAAGCCAAGGAAAGGCCACCGAACAAAGAGAGAAAATAGCCACCAAGGTTGCCACAAGTCTAGTCTAACCAATGGGAATACAAGAAGCAGCCTCATCATTGTCCGGAAGCATCGATAAACGTGTTACTTATTATTATATACATTAAAATAGGCATAATTGTAATACAATAAGTTACTGATCTTATATATTTATAAAAATTCAGCTCATATATATACATGAGTAAATTGCCATTCCCAAGAAATACCAAAATTTTTAGATGAAAAAACATGAAAAATGAAAAGATTGCTTCAACAATCAACAACAACAATTATAGACACGTGTGTAACCAGTCAGCCAACTCCAACAAAGCATTCCAATTTTGAAAAGATAGCTTCAACAATCAACAATTATAAAATTTGAGGCCTGTTTACTTAGCATCCATCAACCTAAAAGCATGACAAATATGAGATATGATAGAAAAAGGGCTAAAATACTTCCTGCAGCTGCAGAACCACCGCATATATAGAAGAGAAAGATTCGATATCCATGCCAAAAACGAAGCAAATGGTTCGATTAAGGCTTCGTTTGGGACGGCTTTTTTATTGCTTTCTAAAACGGAGTTTTAGTACAAATTTTTTTATTTTTGTACTAAAACTCCGTTTTAGAAAGCAATAAAAAAAACCGTCTCAAACGAAGCCTAAATCTTTAAGTAGAGAATGATAAATGAACGCATACATCATCTGATAGAATATATATATGCCCCATGCAAGATGTAAAGAAAGAGAATTCTCAAGTAAGCAATCTAGCTTGCATGTTGCATAATGTACAAATCATGTGATTCTTATATGGGTCATTATACATGCATGTCTCAGAATTCTCTTTGAATTATTTTTAAATGAATAAAAAAATGACTATCTGTAATATATATTTTGGATAGTCATGCATGATCATATTGATCTTAATAAATTCAACCTTAAAAAAATAAGAAATAAAAATTTATTATATGATTTTTTAGGTACACTACGGGAAAACACGTGATTACCGTCGGAATTTCCGGCGGATTTTTTTGCGCCGGCATTGTCGGCGCAGGTTCCGGCGGAATGATGCGACGTAACGCTTACGGCGTCATTTCCGGCGGAACGGACGCCGGAAATTTACCGGCGTCAATTGCGCCGGAAATACCGCCGGTGAAAAGGGCTCTGGATTATTTCCGGCGCAGATTACGGCGGAAACGTTCTTCTAAACTCAACGAAACCGTTCCGGCGGATTATGCGCCGGCTTATTTAAACTCAACGAAAGATTGTCGGCGCATTGTCCGCCGGTAAAATT
>NW_021319113.1:1203765-1205912 GCF_001605985.2 Dendrobium catenatum | reverse complement strand
TTGCACTAGATTAGAAAGAATGTTTAATAAATTTTTTTGGGGTTCTAAAGTTAACTCCAAGGCTATTCACTGGGCTGCTTGGAACAAAGTTTGTGGTGTGTTGGATGAAGGGGGTTTGGGTTGTAAGAGTTTGTTTGAAACTGCCTTGTTGTTTTCCCACAAATTATGGTTTTCTTTTAGAGCTAAAGTTAGTTTGTGGGCTCGTTTTATGAATGTAAAGTACTGTAATAATATGAACCCGTTGTTGTGTGTTTTCAAAAATACTGATTCGTTTACTTGGAAAAGGTTATGTAATATTAAGTGGGAAGCTGAGAATTTCGTCCAGTGGGGGTTGGGTAGGGGTGATATTTTCTTTTGGCAAGATAAATGGCTGGGTGATTATTCTATTGATTCTTACCTTTCCACTCATACTTTGGAATCTTGTAAAGTTTCTTCTTTTATTATGAATAATGTTTGGAATGTGGAAAAGTTGAATAGCTGTGTGCCTAATTGCTTAGTTGATATTATTAAGGAAATTCCTTTACAAGTGAGTTGTAATGATTCAATCTTATGCTCTGCCACGTCTAATGGTAAGTTTCACCTTGGTAAAATTTGGGATAAAGTGCGCATTTCATATGATAAAAATCCTAGATTTACGGCTATTTGGCATAGTTCCTTTCCTTTACTTATTCTACGTTTGTTTGGAGATGTTTAAAAGGTTTCCTTCCGGTTGATAATTTGCTGCAAAAAAAAAGGTTTTATTTTGGCGTCGAAATGTTTATGTTGTGACAAGAGTGAATATATTGACCATATTTTTGTTAATGGGGTGGTGGCTGAGCAAGTGCGGGCTTACTTCAATGACAATGCCGGTAAGAATTCTTTGTCTAAACTCTATACTTTATCTGAAATGTTGGATGGTTGGTTACTTCCCAAAAAATGTCATTTTTTTAATCTATTGCCGATCATCATTTTATGGTTTCTTTGGAAAGCGCGTAATGAGGCTAAACATGATAATATTAAGATGGAAGCGGCTTTAATTATTAATAATATTAAAAGAAAGGTTTTACAATTATATAATTATAAGATTATCAATTTTAAATCCTTTTCTAGATGTAAGCAATTAGCTAGAATTTGTGGTATTAATGTTGACTGGGTGAATAGTGCTATGAAGAACTCTTTTATTGTGTGGAGGAAGATGACTCATCCTTTTGTGAAATTAAATACTGACGGTATGGTGGGTTTGACGAAGGTTGGTGTGGGTGGTCTTATTCGGGATTGTAATGGAGACTTGTTAGCTGCTTTTGCTGCTCCTATGAAACATTTGGATGTGCTGGTGGCTGAGTTAGATGCTCTTCTATGCGGCTTAGAGTTGTGTATTAAAATTGGGCATAATTGCGTTTGGATTGAAGTTGATTCTTTGTGGCTGGTTCAAATTTTTAGAGATGGTTCTTATGGAAATGCTCAATGCTTTTATATTATTAGGAAAATTAATTTGCTTTTGAATATTATGAAGTTTGAAATCTCTCATATTTTTAGGGAAGGAAATGGATGTGCTGATTGGTTAGCTAAGAAGGGAGCTAATCTTAATGTTTATGAGGAAGTGGATGCGCTGCATTTAGATAATGCTCTTAAAGGTTTGTTGATGTCTGATAAATCTTCTCTACCCCACGTCAGGTATGGGTAATTACTATTTTAATTCTTTTGTTATGGCTCTCTGTTTGTGGTTGTATCTGCTCTTGTTGTTGGTGTTCTGGTGGCAGATGATTTAGTCGTTTTGGATTTTTGCTGGAGGTTGCTGGTTATGGAATTATTTCTGTCTGTCTTTGTTGGTTCTTCCCGGTTCCTGGGGATATCTTGCACTTTTGGTGGATTAAGCTCTATTTTTGGAATATCGTTACTCTCTTTGGTTTGGCTGCTGCGCTCTTTTTGATGGTTGATGGTTGTTTTTGGTGGAGGTTTGGGCATTTCACTGTGCTCTTTAATTTGGCTGAGTTCTATCATGCGGTTGCTGCGGCAGGTTATGATTTTGAATGCTCTTGTTTCTTATATGAGGGAATTTTTACTGGAAATGTCTTTGATTTGTTTGTTCCCTTGTGTTATTTCCAATGGTATGGTGGTTTTGGTAAGAATATTTTTGCTCGTCTTTTTATGTTGGGGGAGGTGGTGTT
>NW_021319113.1:1144618-1203695 GCF_001605985.2 Dendrobium catenatum | reverse complement strand
TAACGCGTAGGCCCCATGAGGGGGTTTTAACCAAAAAAAAAAAAAAAAGAAAGACAAGCTCACAGACACATCATATATGCAATACTCTCGAATCCAAAATCTCTTGACTAGTAGCAAAAGCTCTCAAGTCTCAATCCACATATCAAATTGAGTTGTATTGTTCATAGTTAACTGATAGGTCAATTATAAGTCGTGTTACTTTCTTTTTTGTTTGAACCAAATAAGGGGACAAAGCCCCAATGTATTCAATAAAAAGATATTGCAATGAGGATCCAAAACAAACAAGACTAATTACAAGACAAGAGAAGGGTGAAGACACCAGTTGGACTCAGGAATGGCAGCATCCTGCAACTACCTAGCCGTCTGACAAAGACCTTACGTTGGAGGAAACAAGTCAGAAGGCAACCATCATCAAACAATAATTGAAACCTGTATCAACCCGCAAGCCAAGGAAAGGCCATCGAACAAAGAGAGAAAATAGCCACCAAGGTTGCCACAAGTCTAGTCTAACCAGGGGAATGCAGGAAGCAGCCTCATCATTGTCCGGAAGCATCGATAAATGTGTTACTTATTATTATATACATTAAAATAGGCATAATTGTAATACAATATGTTACCGATCTTATATATTTATAAAAATTCAGCTCATATATATACATGAGTAAATTGTCATTCCCAAGAAATACCAAAATTTTTAGATGAAAAAACATGTAAAATGAAAAAGATAGCTTCAACAATCAACAGCAACAATTATAAAATTTTAGACACGTGTGTAACCAGTCCACTGATTAAAGCAACCTCCAACAAAGCATTCCAATTTTGAAAATATAGCTTCAACAATCAACAATTATAAAATTTGAGGCCTATTTACTTAGCATCCATGAACCTAAAAGCATGACAAATATGAGATATGATAGAAAAAGGGCTAAAATACTTCCTGCAGCTGCAGAACCACCGCATATATAGAAGAGAAAGATTCGATATCCACGCAAAAAACGAAGCAAATGGTTCAATTAAGGCTTCGTTTAGGACGGCTTTTTTATTGCTTTCTAAAACGGAGTTTTAGTACAAATTTTTTTTATTTTTTAACTAAAACTCCGTTTTAGAAAGCAATAAAAAAGCCATCCCTAACGAAGCCTAAATCTTTAAGTAGAGAATGATACATGAACGCATACATCATCTGATAGAATATATATATATGCCCCCCATGCAAGATGTAAAGAAAGAGAATTCTCAAGTAAGAAATCTAGCTTGCATGTTGCATAGTGTACAAATCATGTGATTCTTATATGGGTCATTACATGTCTCAGAATTCTCTTTGAATTATTTTTAAATGAATAAAAATATGGCCTATCTGTAATATATATTTTGGATAGTTATGCATGATCAGATTGATCTTAATAAATTCAACCCTTAAAAAAATAAGAAATAAAAATTTATTATATGATTTTTAGGTAATTTGTTCATCTCAATCTATTTTTTAGTTATTATTACAAGGGTTTTTAGTCAATTGAAACTCCTAAAAGTTTTAAAATATTATGGTCGTTAGGCAAAATATGATAAATAAGCCGTTGCTTATTTACGGCGAACCTACGACGGTTTATGCGTCGGTGATTTCCGTCGAAGCCATACGACGTAAACTACCGACGCATTCGTCGTCGGAATTACCGATTGAAAATCGCCGTTTTTTATCATATTTTGCGCCGGTAATGCCCCGGAAAGTGCGCCGGAATGGTTTTCGGCGCATTAGAAACGTCGGCAGACATTTAGCGACGCACGACAAACCAGCGCAAAAAAATCCGACGTAAATGCGCCGGAAACCAAGGATTTCCGTCGGATATTGCGGATTACCGGAGGACCCTGTCCGCCGGTAATAGTGTGTTTTCCTGTAGTTGCAATTGTCCCTTAGCAAATTAAACACAATGTGTAGAGATGTTATTGTTGGGTAACAATGAACCAAATACAAATAAAATGAGTAAAGAGAATTCATCATTTTATTTATTAATTTTAATTTAAAAAATATCCTTACAACAAAATATTGTTTAGGGGGCGAAACCAGCAAGAGGATGCTGCCCCCTTGGACCCTTGACATATCTGCGAAGCGTACGATGATCAATGATATGAATAAATAGGGGTCGAGCCAAATTCAAGGCAACTTCAACATACATTTTGTAGAAATTTACTGATTAATCATCTTTAATTAGCGATTATTTTCTTTTTTGTCTATATTATTTGGTCGCTATTGACCCATTTTTGTAGCGAAAGGTAGAGCCAAATTCGAGGCAACACCAACAATGACTTATAAGTTCCTTCATAGAAAATTAAAACTGGCTCCGCCCCTGATTCAACACCTCTTCAATTCATACTTTTTAAACTTTTAAGTTAAATATTATTTTTATTTGAAGTTAAATATCTTCTAAATTATCAAAATATCATCTCCTAAAATTTAATTTTAAAAATTAAAATCATGTTCAAAATATTCAATAATGAACTAAATGAAGTTTATTAAAAATATCTTATACCAAATATTTAATACTAAATATTTTCTATAAAATTTAAAATATTCGATATAAAATATATACTAATATTAAAATATTTTGTGTTAAATTATTAAAAATATCAGTATTAATTATTTAAATTATCTTCAACCACTCTTAATATTTATTATATTATTCAACTTTTGAACATCTCATTTTTCTTATTTAATATATGCTCAATTTTTCGAAACATATAACTAATAGTATAATACATATATACAGTTAACGGATCGGGTTTCGGACTTGTTGGATTTGAATGGTTTTGCTGGAATTTGACGAGCGTGTCAATTATACAGTGCATGGGTTACGTAGGAGAATGTCTTTGTCGGGTTTTTCAGGTCAATATGATATTATGACGGTTGGTTGAACGTTGAAACCGTTATGAACAACAGTGTTTTTTCAATTAATATACTTATCTAAATTTCAGTTGTAAAAGGAGAGCCAATACTATTAACGCACATTTGAAATATGTCATAAATGCAAGAGGGCTGACTTGATCAATCTATATATATCATATTTTACATTGGAATGATAATCAATAGTTTGATTATAAGGACATATATAAATAATATAACAATGTTATTCACATGATCACAACGCCCTCTGCTCTTCTGTGAGCAATTATTACGTCCGGTGAAATCCGAACGTATCCGAATGTATACCGAGCAATACCGAGTTTTAGGTGATGTGGCGCGTGGTTATTGGTCTTTGAACGCATTCGGTGACCAGACGTAATAATTGCTCCTGCTTAGTAGTCTCGATGGGGTCATTGATTAGGGCATTTGAGAACATTAATAATTCATTTTTAATAATATACATCTTATCAAAATATGCTTAATCTTATCAAATATACATTTTTAATAATTCATTCTAACAATATACATCTTATCAAAAATTTTGTAAGATTGAAGATTACATGGATGCCTTAGGCTTCGTTTGGGACGATTTTCGTAATGCTTCTTAAAGCAGCTTTTTAGTACAAAAATTTTAATTCTTGTACTAAAAAGCTGCTTTAGGAAGCAGTAAGAAAGTCATTCCAAATGAAGCCTTAATCAAGCATTTTATGCTCTTTGATGCTTTAATTTGTAATGAAGCTTTCAAAATGATAATTAAGACTTCGTTTGGGACAACTTTCTTACTGCTTCTTAAAACAACTTTTTAATATAAAACTTTAAAAAAAAATTCTTTAAGAAGCAGTTAAAAAGCCGTCCCAAACGAAGCCTAAGTTGGCTTTTATTTTCTTAATGAATCTCCCATTTTTTCTATGCGAACTGTATTTCCACTTTTTTTAAACTCATTGAGTTCTTTGTTTGGCAACCCTCTATGGGTGGATTAGCTTAATGCTGTTAGAATATAAAGACAAAACAAGAAAGGACAATGTAATCAGGACCGTAGATTAAGTTTTATCTAGAGTTTTCCATTAGGCGTTGCTGTCTATAAATATTCATGTAAACTATTCATTTGAGAATAAGAAAGATTTTATGTTTTGCTGTTCTCGCAGAGTCTCCTTCTTCGCAGAAGGATTATACTTTTCGCGGCTTATGCATGAATTGACATGCTTGATTAACCGCATAAGCAATATCCTGACGGATCAAAACTTTCATTCGCTCAAACGTATTCTTCGTTTTATCAAAGGTTCCTCCAATACTGCATTACCTCTTGCTCGTGAATCGATTATGCTAACATCTTATGTAGATTCTGACTGGGCCGATGACCATCAAGATCGAAAATTTACATCTGGTTATTGTACCTTCTTGGGCAGTTCAATTGTTGCGTGGAGCGTCAAGAAATAATCAACTGTCGCGCGCTCGTCCACTGAAGCAGAATATCGGGCATTGGCTTCGGCTGCTACCGAAGTTATTTGGACTCGGACATTGCTGCAAGAACTCGGATATCTCCAGCAAGAACCGACAAAACTTTACTGTGACAACATCTCCGCCATAGCCTTGGCCAACAATCCGGTATTTCACGCTCGCACCAAGCACATCGAAGTGGACTGTCATTTTATTCGGGAGTGTATCAAAAACAACAGCATCAACGTGCATCACATCTCAACTAAGGATCAAATTGCAGATCTCTTCACCAAAGCTCTACGCCTCTACCTACGACTACATTTCATCAACTCTCCAACAAACTGATCTCTACCATACCATCATCATCAGTTTGCCCGGAAGTGTTAGAATATAAAGACAAAACAAGAAAGGACAATGTAATCAGGACCGTAGATTAAGTTTTATCTACAGTTTTCAATTGCAAGTGTCGCAGCAGAAGTTGCTATTTCTGTAACATTTAAAATAGTATAATGATATTGGGTTAGATGAAAACATATAATTAATGCGATGATTTGATTTCTGCAAGCTAAAAAAAAGTAATTAATGAAAAACAGTTATTAAATACAAATTCTTAATAAATAAAATAATCAACTTATAATTTTTAACTTTCTGCGACAAATTAATTAAGATTGTGAAAAAAATGTTGAGCTATATTGAAAGAAAATTATTTATTAAATACTTAATTAGGCTTCCAAAAAATCACTTAATTAGTATTAATATTGATGTATTATTTCATATCAATTTTTTTAATTAACCATAGATATATAATTATGAGCTCCAGTTTCAGGAAATTTACAGTTAAATTAAAAATCATGATAAGACGAATCCAATAACATCAAAAGTGACTTTATCTGAGTCAGAATAAATTCACATCAAACATTTGAAGCCTACTTAAAATTTTAAAACATCAATTAAATGACCAAACGATCTCCAAATATTGTATAAGCATAATCAAATCGAGCGGAGATGAACCTTACAAGTCTAAGATCAATTGATTCAAAGGTCTTTAAGGTAATTAAATATTAAAAAAATAATCTATTATCAAAGAAATTGATGTAGGTTGTCCATTGGGGAGTTACGAAATTTTGATTGAATTAATCAAAATATTACTAAAAAATACTATAAATAGACCCTATTCAATCTAAACTAGAGATTAGAGAGCTTGAAAATCTAAAATCTCTAGAGCTTTAAACAATCTTCGACGTTGAGGATCACCACCAGCCACTGTTGTCGCCAGAATACCATTTTCGAACCTACGTAACCCAACTATTGTCATCTGATCAACATTGCCTAGCCATTATTATTTGACCATGCATCATCATTTAGCAATTATAATCACCTGCTCATCATCATCCGACTGACATTGTTTGACTTTCGTCACCCAACCACACCATTACCTGATCGATGCAATCTGATAGCCTTCGCTCAACTGATATCGCTCAATTGCCATCATCATCCCTCTAGTATTTCTCCAATAATATCTACTGTAGCAGGCCGTGTAAGTGCCCCAAATTTTTGTGATATTGTCTTCTCCAATTGCAAAGAAGAAAACATACTTCTATAATTTCAAGTATATAAATAGTTTATAATTCCAACCGAGCATATGCTTATGAGTTTTTCTCTTCTTAGATTGTTCACGTAAAAATTTTAGTATCTCCTACATTCTTATCATTTTCTTAATTTTGTATTAGATTTTAATGTAAAATTAAATGTAAACTCTTCTTTTTTTTTAGTTGAAACCCACAAAGGGCCCTACGCGTTGATATAATGTAAAATTACAGGTCCTTAAGGAGACTATCAGTTCGCTAATGCTCGAAGAGCTACAATCAATCAAAAAGATAAAAAAACCTAAGGGCCGATTATCCTCATCTACGCAAAATACAAAAGAACCTAGGAACACTCTATGGCGGCACAAAAAGTGCGCCCAAAAATAAGAAAGATAAAGGGATATCCAATCAGCACCATCTTTCTTGCCAAAAACTCCCTCAAGGTGAAAGCAACCTGCAAAAAGTAAACACGAAAAACTAAAGGAAAAAAACATCAAAATACCCAACCAAGAGCAGCAACCTCCGCAGAAACCCGCAGCCAAAAAGCTGGAATAGCAAATCACCACTGATACCCAAACAACACCAACTCAACATGAAATAGAGCCAACCAGCAGCAACAGCACCAAACACTAAAAAGAAGTTAGAAACCAGAAAGAAACAGAGCCAGCAAAGGCCCAGAAACAAGATCACAGGGAAAACATAGAAATTAAACCGATCGAATATAAGGAATACCCAATTTGTCAAGTCTTACTAAACCACTCAGGTAAGGAGGGATATTATGATCAGCAAATTCTTCCACAACATTAATTTGGCTACCCTTCTTGGCCAAAAAATTAGCACAAGCATTACCCTCACGAAAAATATGGGTTAAAGTAAAATTCAACCCAGCAATTTATTTTTAAAAACTCTTATCTTAATTTAGTTTTATGTAATTTCTATTATGCAACAATACTAATAGGCGGAGTAATTGTTTTGGGAAAGGCAAAAAATTAGAATAAAAAGTTATTGATTATTGAAAACATCCTTGAAAAATACTTTTACATTGATTCATCTAATAAAAAAATTCACCTCTAATTATGAAATCCCTACACCGTCCATCTTAATTATCATGTTCCTAAAGGTCATTGCGAGATGACCAAAATCATGTGATGTTATGTCATAATTAAAAATATATCCAAAGTGTAGATATTATTATTTATTATCACTATCTCTTATTGTTAGGATTAAGTAATTAACTCGTCTACGACCTTCCTTGAATGTGGTAATCATCTCTTAGGCTCCCTCTGCAATATCAAACATAATTCTCCATCATTTGTCACCAATATCATAAGCTCCTACCCTACCATTAAAACTTGATAGACAAATATTCGAATGATGCATTGTAAGCACAATTGTCGTACGATTCAATGAGTTATCATAAATAATTAGGATAACTAGCAAGCGTTAACATTGACATTTTACCAAATAAATACATCTGAAAGTTAAGATTTTGGTGCATGTATTAGCTCTAAAATTACTTCAGTTATCCGAATAGCAAGCACCATTATTTATGAACCGTTTACAATTTCATAACCTGTAATTGTTTATATTAACACATATATAACTTAAATCTTTTGGACAAAAATATGAGTGCCGATGCAGCTCATCTATAACGTCCATTTAAGGCTTCGTTCGGTGCAATTTTTTTATTGCTTCTTATAGTAGTTTTCTAGTAAAAAAAAATATCTCAAATTAAGCCTAAATGGCATGAGTGTAAGAACTAAACTCGCCTAAATTATTACGTACGTCCTCTGACCGGACGTAGAGATACGTTCGGCCGCCAATAACATGTCGCCACGTACTCTAACTCTTTACCGCGCGGCCCGACGACTTGACCCGGACCGGAACCCGGGAATGCTATGTTGAGCGGACCAAATAAAAATTCCCTAGTCGCCTATAAAAACGTTGAAATAAATTTCGTGGTTGCTTCGATGATTGCTTCTCTCGTAGCCAAATGATAAGTTGTTATTTATGAGCCTCAGGTTTCCGTATGCTTTAAGGACAGTACTTTCCATTTGTGAGGCTCAGGTTTCAGTATGCGTTAGGGACAGTCTTTCATTAGATTACATTTCATTAATTTCTATATATTATAATAATAAAATATTCTATTAATTCTTCACTATTTAATAAAAAAAATATTCATTAGAATTTTTGTTCAGTGAGCAAAGAAAAGTTGAATCGCAAAGGCCGGTTGAATAATAAAAAAAACGGATAAAAAAAATCAGGAGCAAATTTAAATTTTGAAGGTATTAAATTTATTTTAAATTCAATATAAATAGAAAATTTCAAATTAAATTTATGTTGTAGTCATGTAGTGGTAGAGTGATGAATTTTTTTTATGGACAATAGATCCCTTATTTTAAAGATATAATTAATATTTTAATAGATATTTGTAATATTAAATTTTGAAATATTTGAGAGATAGAAATCAAATAAAATTATTGTTATTATTTGAATAAAAAAATTATCTAAAATAGAACTTTAATAGAAATATTCTCACCCATGGGCGGAACCCCTTTAAGTCTTTATTATAAGGGTTCTTAGGAAATTGCCTCCCCTAAAAATTTTAAAATATTATGATCTTTAGGCAATTGCCCCCAATATAATTAAACACATTATGTATATGTGTTATCGTTAGGCAATTGTCCTCGGTCGAACCCCGTCAGGGAGTGCTGTCCCCTTGGACCATATATGGCAACAGTTTTTTATAAGTTTGTACCCCCGAAAAATCATGGATGGTTCCGCCCTTGTTCTCACCCAATTATTTGGTTTGAAAATCATAAAAGACTTTCAATGAGTGATAGAGCCATATTGGACATATTATATATGATTTTGTTCAAAGTATTTCTTTATCCACTTAATTTGTTTATTTAAGTTATTTATGGTTAATTGTACATAAGATGCTTTGTTGTAAATTAGAAAAGAATTTTTGGTGATTGTTTAAAAAAAAGTTATTTACGGTCGTAAAACCATCACGTGTTAAGCAAATTAATTAATATAAGAAATCAATAAATAAAATTTATTTATCGACCTTATTATATTAGTTAAAAGCTTTAACTATCAATAAAGAGGTATTGGATTTGAGTATTTCTTATATAATATGTATATAAATTTGACTTAATTGACCTAAATATAAAAAAATGTATATTTATTGGAATTTAATTTGCATACAAATAAATGAATAATCATTCATGTACATACATGAATTAAATAAAGACTACTTACACCCCAATAAAAAAATACTAATTAATTTTACAGCCATAAATAAACTAAACAAACAAAGAATGTATTGATGATGACGACGTACGTCTTTGAGGCGCAATATATACCCAATCAAATTAAAGGCCTGAGGTATACGGAACGCCGGTGGCCGGAATCCAGGACCCGCCGGAGATAAAGCTGCCAACGGTGAACTTTCCAGCCTCGGAAGCGCTGGTGATAACGTGGTATCCGGGCCACTTGACCCGGCCCGAAGTGCTTGATCCGGCCCCGGTGTTCATGTACTCGCCGTAGTAGAGCGTGGAGAGAGCGAAATTGCCGCTCCACTCGAGCCAGCCGGCAGGAGCGATAAGGCTCCCTATGTTAGTCTTCAAGATAACCGTTCTCGAGTATTGCTTCCAGGGGCGACCGAGGTAACTCTTGACGGAGCTTTGGACAGCGGCGAGGTCGGAGGCGGCGGCGATGACGGAGTCGTGGATGGAGATTCCGGTGTTCTCGTTGGGATCAGTCCTTCCCTGAGCTGTGACGGTGTTCTGCTGGCCGCTAAGGGGCTTGCGGGCGTAGATATTGCAGTTCTGGAAGACCACGGCGGCGTCGCCGAAGATGAAATCGACTGTGCCGTAGACGTCGCAGTTGCGGTAGAACTGGCGCTGGCTGTAGACGTAGAGGGTGTCTTGGTATCCCTTAAAGCTGCAGCGGTAGAAGACGGAGAGGTCGGAGCCTGACCGGAGAGCCACCGCCTGATGCTTCTGTGGACCCGCCGTGTTCTCGAAGGTTATGTCACGTGCGATGAATCCGCCACCAACCACAGCTACATGTAAGAATAATATTACTCAATTATTGACCTTTTTTTTATCCATTGACATATTTATCCATTTTGACAAGTACAGAAATATAAGATAATATAAAAAAGAAATAAAAAGAATATTTCTTAATTTTTTTTGTCTTTAAAATACCACCCTATATATTAAGTATTAACTACAACAATGCATATATATTATTTTGTACTATAAATACTGTTTAAATAAATTTCTGTTAAAATATATAAAATTCTGTTTTATTATATTTAAAGCTGATTATTGAAATTTATACTGACCAAAAGTTGCAGAGCGGAAGGTGGTGGAGCCATCGACGACATTCTTGCTGCCGGTGACGACGGTCTTATCGATTCCATCACCAATAATCATCAAATTCTTCATCGACGACTTGATTTCAACTTGTTCGTTATAAGTTCCAGCCTTCACATATATCACAAACCTCGATGTCCCGCTCCTCTTGCTAGCAGAGGCCGCCACCGCTTCAGAAATAGTTTTATAGTTTCCCGACCCATCCTTGGCCACCACAAGGTTCGCGTTCACGGTCGACGACTGAAGAAGCTTCCGGTCGGCGGCCGAAACCCAAGCTGGAAACCTGCTTCTTCCATCATTCGAGAGTAACTTCCGGTTTCCCCCAGGCGCCGCATAAGCTGCCTTGTTGATGGCAAGCAAGTTGCTGACGGCGTTGGAGATGTTATGTGATTGGAATGGGGAGGATGGAAAGTGGAAAGAAGAGTTGAGCTCAGCAAAGCCGTCACGGCAAGTCTGCTGGTTGGCGAGGGCGGCGCTCAGCCAGGTTTGGGAGTCGTCGTGGGAACAGGCCAGAGACAGAGAGCGGTTGAGCTGTGCGATGGTGTCCTCGCAGAGCTCGAGACAGTCGGCCCATGCAGCCTTCGTGAGCTCGTCATAAGCCGAGATATCAATCTCTGACGCGATCTGGTGGGCTAGCTCGGCCCGGGCCAGTGTTGCTCTTATGGCCAGCTCGCGGAAATCACCGACTTGAGCATTCTCCTTGGCCAGGTTCGTTGTGCTGACCATGGAGTTGCAGAGCTCGGGATATGGTGTTTGGCTACAGGAAAGTGCTTTTGCAGTACTGGAAAGGAGCAATGTCATCATGAAGAAGAAGATGGATGAATAAAACTTAGAGGCGGCCGCGGCCATGTTGATTATAGCACTTAATTGCTAGGGTTATTAGGGAAAGAAGAGATGGATGGTGGTGTAAGAAGATGATCCATCTGTTTATATAGGCGAAGAGATTGGCGGAAGGAGGAAGCTGTGAAGCTGGTGAGCGAGCGAAGAAATTGAACGTAGAACATTGGAGGCTTGAGTACTTAGATTTGAATAGATTAGCTGGAATTAGACGGAATATGCCGTCAAGCGTGTTCATGCAGCGCGCGTAATTTCAAAAAGGCTTGTGTTACGTGCAAGAATGTCTCTTAGCGGGCTTTTCAAGTCTATGATGGCAACTGGTCTTCCATTCATCATTTAAACCGTTATTCATTTTTCTTCCAGAAATTAGAATTTTTTCTTTGCAATATAAACTATTAGACTATAAATTTGAATTATTCTATCAATTTAATTAAATTATTAAACAAATGTATAACCAAATTATCAAATTTTCATAAGTATAACCATAACCAAAAAAAAAAAATTACGTATACTATTTTAATATTTAATTCTATTCTATAAAAAATTACTTGTATTAAGAAATATATGCGATATATATATATATATATAACATATAAAAAGCTATGAGTCGTCTGCTAGGGTTTTGCCCCCTTCGGGCTTAGCCCGCCGCCTTCATCTTCTTCCGCCCCTTTCCGTCGAGGGGTTTAGCTATGGCGAAAAAGCTTTTGGATCCTGGATTCCTCGCTGGTAAGCATCCTAAATCGTTTAGGGATGCTTTGTCTGGTGATTCCATCATCTCTTTTCCGTATTTCCGCATATCTTCAAACCGAGGTATGCCATCCTTATGGTTCTCGGAAGAGGAATTTCTTCACCTTGCTAAACCGTTTGAATTTGCTTTGGTTGGGAGATTTCCTCTCAAACGCCCCACTTTAGATTCTATCCGTAAATTTTTTTTCGGTTTGAAATTATCGGGAGAATTTTCGGTCACTCTCTTAGATCAAACTAATGTTTTGATTAAGCTTCATAATGATTTGGATTATGCTAGGGTCTTTACACCTCTCCAATCAACTTCAAATTAAAAAAAAATTTCCTGATCGCATCAAGAGAAGGACGTTTCGAAGGGAAAAAACCAACTAAGGAAAACCTAAAAGGTTCCGCTAAAGCCCTAATTTCTTCATCGGAAACCCACAGAGCAGGAAGACCACGAAAGTTAGACGGCTTCAAATCCGGAAAGGATGATGAAGATCCAGCTAGAGCTTGAAGGAAAGACTTAGAGTGAGAGATTCCCCAAAAAAAAACCGGGATCTTTCAACTTTGACGGAGGCATTCCGCCAAAACCAGAAAAAACGAGAGGAAAACCACACAAGAAATAGAGAGAAACCAGAGAAAAGGGTTAGAGAGGCTTTCCTTAACCAGAGAAACGTAGACCCCCCGCCGAGCGGGGGGAAGGAGGCTCCTCGGGAGAAAGCGCCGCCCGAACCCTAATCTCGGGAGGAAGGTAGATAGAACTTTAATGCATGGCCTATAAGTTAACATTCTTATAGTAACTTTCACCGTAAGAGTCAATGCATGGTAGAATCTAATACATGATTAGAAATAAGTCGCAATTAGTAAATATGGATTGCTTATCTTTCGCTCTATATTGTGGTGGTAAAATATTTATAGTATGTGTCAAAGGTAATGGAAGGATTAATTACGCAATTCTTTCTAATTGCTATGTTAGCTAACTTTTTCCATAAGTATGGACAATGGAGAATTTTCACTAGGCATTACCTGTACATCTCAACACATTTGCAGTAATATTTGAAAATTATTAGTTTTAGAATAAGCTGATGACATGAACATACAACTTTTCAACTCCTTTGATATTGTATTTGCAAATCCATTTTGATTTGGTAATCCAACTTTTATAATTAATTTCAAATAAAATTTGTAATTTTATAATCATTTGAAAGAATTGAGACGTTGAGATTGGTCGGATAATTAGTCCAAGCAAGGAAATTAATTACCTTATTTAGGATTATTTTGAATATCTAAAAGTTTGCATAAGTACAATGAATAAGATTAAACCTAGCCCTTCATCCGTACTTTAATTAAGCTTAATCTTATCATTTAGACAACAAGAGTTATGGATCACTCAATTGACATCTAATATTTTCTCATTTAACTTTTGCTAATATATAGTTGAATTAGCTAGTCAATTTTTGATATTTGTGAGCCGTCGACAAAAAAATAATGTTTGCCTTCATAGATACTTACCTCCAATCTAATAAAGAGAATGATGAATAGAGAACTTATCATTGCTCGATATTTGACAGTCTCAGTTGACCAGCATTCAACGCATGCATGTCAATGCTCGAAGTATGTATACTATCGGCCTTTAACGCTCACCTTCAATGTCTCTGATCTGATCTCCTCTTATAGGGAGAATGATCGGGTAGACAACTGGCTATCAATCGACATTTAACTATCCAAATCAAGTAAAATATGACACATGCAAATGTTCAACATCCGACACTCTCGTTGACATCTAACACATTCCTTCCTAGTCACTAATCTCTTATTTTATGAAGAGAAAATTGAGTAAACCATTGATCATCTCTTGATAACAACTTCAATATCTTAAAACTTCTATCTTCACCATCGAAGCAATTTTTAACAATTCATGTCCAATACAATGTATTTATGTCGTCTTGAGTTACATTGGCATGTGTCATTTGTAATATAAAATTTACAATAGTGGAATTACTTCAAATGAGCCTAGCCCTTTGATTTTCTTTTCTAGATTTTTCACGTTAAAAATCATTCTGTTTATATAAGTTATTCTCAACTTATTTTATATCATATAATATTTTTGTATTATGCTAAGAAGATTAAATTTCTATTATCATCAAATATAAATGTTCCTACATGCAATAAAAACGATTAGACTTATATAAATTTTATGACAATTTTTTTCATTCATATATAATATGTTGAAACTCTTTTGTCTTTTTTTAAAGAATTGATGTTTTTATTACAACTACATATCAGCTACACAACAAGCGACAGCATATTCATGTTATCTATCCTTTTATATTGCAATATAGCTTTTTTGTTGGTTTGTATATATAGATCAAAATGATATAGGCGTCGGTATGAGAGAATTAAGATTCTTTTTGTTTGTTTTCCTTTTGTTCTCTCTAGTTCTTCCATCAAGCTCTAATCATGCTTTAGCATGTTCTTAATATGATATCACAGTTATTATAACTTACATTATCAAGATCAGACATCACATTTGCAGTTCACAATTAGCTCTCTCAATTTTTTGCCCAACCACATACACCTCATCTTGCAGCCACCAACTTCGTCCTCCATTATCTCAAATCATGAACATCATGACAAAGAATTTATTTTTCCAAAACTTCCACATATCATCTCAAAGCTCTCTCAGATGCTGATTGGGGATCTTGTCTGGTCACCAAAAAATATGCTAGTGAATTTTGCATCTTTCTAGGAGGGTTATTGGTATATTGGAAATCCAAAATGTAAAACACGGTTTCTCGTTGTTCAACTGAAACATAGTATGATTCGCTTGCCACAACAATTAGTGAATTAACTTAGATAGCGCAACTCTTAATTAAAAGACCAAGAAGTACACACAAATTCAAACTCTTGCATTCTGTGATAATCAAGTTTTTGTCCATATTGCCACTAGCCCAACTCTTCATAAATAAACCAAATTAAGACATCGAAATCGACTGGCACTTCATTCAAGACAAATTCACAAATGGTTTCATCAAGTTCTTGCCAATTCGGTCCTTGCATCAATTAGCCGACATATTTATCAAACATTTACCTCATGGACCTCTTTCAACACTTATGTCCAAGCATCAAGAATATATACGATAAATCTTGAGGGCGAGTTTTACAACAACATATTAGCAACAATATATTCACTTTACCTATTTTTGTACATATATATTGCCATATAACTTTTCTCTTGATTTGTATATAAAGATCAAAATAATGAAAACATCGCTATAAGAGAAAGAATATATATATATATATATATATTTCTATATTCACTTTACCTATTTTTGTACATATATATTGCCATATAACTTTTCTCTTGATTTGTATATAAAGATCAAAATAATGAAAACATCGCTATAAGAGAAAGAATATATATATATATATATATATTTCTGTTTTTCCTTTTCTTCTCTCCACTTCTTCCTTCACCCTTCACCACTTTCTCAATATTTTCACCGTAACTTCAGAAAAAAAAATGGAAAGGAAGTGACAACTAAAAATATATATACAGTAATAAAATTGCAATAAGCCATTGAAAGGAACCAAATTCATGGATGCATCAATTTATTAAAAGCAGTTACAAAATTTTAAGGGAACCTAGAGCCTCTAATACTAAAAAGCTACATCCAAAATAAATAAATAAAACCTATTAGCCTAAAATCCCAATTAATTTAAATATAATTATTAATCAACGCTGCTTATTTTTTCTTTAACTTTTTTTTTTATATATATATATTTTTATACAGTCAACACAAACTTGAACAATATTTTTAATACTCGATTCTTAGTTAAAATATATTTTAATCAAAATAATCTATAAAATTTTTAAAATTTATTTTAAGTAAAATAGAATTTAGAAACAATATTATATCAGAATATTCTATTAAAAATTTCATCAAAATAGATTTTAAAACTGTTGAATTTACTTTAAAATAAATATAGAATATAAATTTTTTTATTTTAGAATCTGATTAGGAGAGCTATTACATTTTTAAAAATTGTCTGTGAAATTGTTACGAGAAAGTAACCAAATCTATTTAGCTACAGAAATCTCAGAATTTTCTAAAAAAAATAATCAGACCAGAAAACACAAACCAAAGATAGAAGCCAACCCAAATGAAACAGATCCCAACAATGATAAAGAAGACCAAATCCAAAGAGAAAATCATTTTTTTTATTAAATTTATCATTTAATTCAATGTTATTAAAAATTAGGGCTATTTTACATGCACATCAAAAAATTATTATCTATTTATATTTATACATTTAAATAATTATATTTACATGTATGACATTTTAATGTCTAAATTGTATCAAAATTTATGCATAAAAAATATATTTTATTTTAAATAAATTAATATTAGTAATACTTTTGATATGATTTTAAGATCCGATTATTATAAAAATAAATATAAAATTTTAAGTGTTAAATACGTAAATATATTAGAATTTAGTGGTATATATGTAAGCCTTAAAAATTAATATAAAATTCATGAGATGAATATCAATATATAAATTAAAGTTAAATAGAATTCAAATTGAAATTCTTAACAAAGCTCATGAAATAAAATTAGCACCCGTGTACCTTTTAACATCCGTATAAATGCCTTGACATTAATACACATAAACATAATTATGGATACTTTCCACGTTGGGTATAAAGTGATAATGATTATTCAATCGTTAATTAAATACAATTATTATTAATATATAATACTAAATATTAGATTTTTTTTTAATTTAATGACAACAAATATTTTCCTTTATATCTTGTTTTAATATGAACGGAAATAGACAAATTTGAAACGCATGTAGCAAAGTAGAAGAAAGATGGCTCATTTTGAAGGCTACAGTACCTTATCGTTAGAGCTGGTGGTCATTGTTAGGGTTGGAGGCCAACTCATAACTCAAGCTCGCTTTTCAATTCTAAGTTTGATTTGGAAAATCAAAGCCCCTTTCAAAATAGAAATTTTCGATAAATTAATATTAATTTAATTTTTGTTTGGGACAGCATCTTTATTGTTTTCTAACATAATTTTTTAAGTATAAAAATTTAAACTTAAAAAAAAAATTAAAAAACTAATTTTAATTAACACAATGAAAAGGAGATAACTTCAATCCATGAAAGGTCTCATTTTCTGAGTAGTTGGGTTCTTCGTACTCGCAAGGAAAGAGAGATGTGGACTGTGACTTGTGGCTTGACGTGGATAAGGCTATCATCAAAGAAAAAAATTCATATATCCTAATTAAATTTTGATGTCATAATTTATAATACAAGAAAAAATAACTTTCGTGCACTTGTAAAGGAACTTTTATTTTGTTCGGTGTAAGGATGTAGAGGAGTGTTTGGTTTTAGGCAAAAATGCGCCTATACCGAGGTGTAAAAAAACTCGGTACACCTCGGTATAGGCGCGTTTTTGCCTAAAACCGAACGCTCCTCTACATTCGGTCGGAGTATGTAATAATTGTTCCTTGTAAAGGGCTTTTTTCTATGTTTGCTTCTTGCGGGGGGATTTGGCGTTCTGCTTCTTTTGAAGTCTATTTAACTGGTGTTGTAGATAATTTTTGCTCGTTATTGCAACAATAATTTCTTTGATTATCTTACTGAATCTTGTTGTTGGTTTTATAGAGGTTTGCGTAAGTTTTGTAGGACTAATGCAACTGTTCATTTTTAACATCATATATAAATCTAGCCTGTTTTATTTTGTGTTTTGGTTGGGGTTTATACAGGTAATCTTCACTACTATGTCTAAATCATGTTACTTTATTTATTCCTTTACTTTAAGTTTTGTATAGGTCCATAAACATCTCAAGTTTGGGTTTCATCAATGCTTTAAGGTGGATGTATCTTTTTTGGGTGGTGGCTCCTGGCCCTCATTTACAATCTTTTTTCCTTCATTTTAATGTGATAAAGGGTCCATTGGCTCATTAGGAATTTTTTTGATTTTTTACTGTAACTTTTTTAGCAGTATGGAGCATTCAGACCCCTTAAGGACTTATAATATCTTTTGAATATTAATGCATAGGTCTCTCTATAGGTTTTAACTATATATATACATGATTTTATTTGATAAAGTTCCAAATGAATTGATATGTACATAAGTGAATTAGTGATGTATTATTTGAATCAAATAATTACATACATAAGGAACTCGAAGATATGTGTATACAATTATTCGACAACCTCAACTTATATTATTTAGTCCTCTTAAATGGCTAGAGAGTTGTGCTCACAAATCAATGTTGCACAAGGGTGTCCATATTTTACTAGGAGGTGTGCAAGTAACCTCGAACTTCTCAAGTTTAGTGACCACTACTAGGACTTTATCCAAATGATGATACAAAAATGATCTACAAACTTAAAAGGTTTTAAAGATTTATCAAACAACAAGTTGCAAGTCAATTTAAGAAATAAGCCACTTAAGTCCAATTCCATTAGTAAGATGTAGTCCCACTTTCACATATTATACTCGACTTGGTTATAAGAAGCATTGAATATAACTTAGAATGCATGGTTTAAATTACATCTTCGAGATCATTGTGAACTAGATTAACTCCATTGTTATGCGCCCTAATATGTTATTAGTATCCTTAGGCTTCAATAATTTTTGCTTATATTCTCATTATCTCTTGCCTCATCATGAAATTCAAGCTTACAAGAAATATTCCAAAGAGAGAACTCATCACTAGTAACTTCCGACGATGTTTACCATCAGTACTACATCGGCTCTTCCTGACGGTTTGCCCCCGATTTTAGATTTATTAATTTTTGACTGTTTTAGCCATGGGAAAATAGCCGGAAAATCGCCACTGGTGTTCGTTTTCTATGCGGCTTATTCCGAAGGTTTATTAAACGCCTGAAATTTTTAAAACCATCGAAAATTACCGCCGGTAATTGGCAATTTTTCTGAAGTATTAATGCTCTTCCTCTTGTCAAACTTATGCCATTTCCCAAGTCCAATTGAATACTAAGACATCTTTACCCTATTCCTTAACAATTATTTTCAATCTATTAATTATAAAAATGTAGAGCTCAATATAAAAAATAAATTCCAAATTTCCTCCTCCAATGTCCTCAATAATATTTGCAACATCAAAATCTCAACCATGCTGTTAATGTTGATTGATTAACTATTTTTCTCTGTGGTTAATTGTTGAGTCTTATTTGTCTGTTGTTGCTCTTGTTCTTTCTCAAATTGATGATTTAAATATGAAAATTATTCTATGGCCTCCCTCCGCTCCTCAACAAACTCAAGAGGCATATATTATCACTAGTTCTAGTCATATTGATATTGTATAAGATATATTCAAGTTTATTCTCACCATAGCTTCTTTATTTGATATTATTGAGCCTTAATATTATTTATCTACATATGATCATTTCTAATTAGCTTTTGCAACTTCATTTATTAGATTTGTTGATAACACTCCATTGGAGAATCATGAATTCTTCACACAACATACCAACATACATCATAGTATGTGCAAATGAATCATAACATTTATAACAAAAAGTGCCTTTATCAATGACGAATTTGATCTTCTTCCTCTCAAAAACTTAAAATCTATTTAGACAATTGCCCTTTCTGCAATGGGAGCTTGAAACATGAATCATGAATGAATGCTTATTCGGCGTCCATAATGGCATGAAATATGAGATAATTTCAACCCACAAATCTAATATAATTTATCATTTTATGATATATATTTCTCTTAGTACGTAGGACCAACAATTATATTGAAAACTTGTAACTCATTTAATAAAGTATGGAGTCATAGCAATTGTAAAATCAAGATTAATTATTTGTTTGTTATAATGAAAAAAGGCTTTTGGAATATGAGAAGGCTAAGGATAAATGAGAAAGAAACTAGAAATTTTATTTCTCACTATTTGGCTTGATACAAATTCAAAGATATCAACACTATTTATACTAGTAGTACACGATTAAGATTATGCCAACATTGTACCTACTACAACATGGATATCTCCAAATTAATTCCAATGCTTAATATTATATATAGAGGTCGTGTCAATACTTGACACAACACAAAATTCGACATGAACACGACCCAGAAATTTCGGGTTGGACCCGACCCGATTTCAAAACGAGTCGATTTCGGGTTCCCGTATTCGACCAGTTTGAAAAATGGGTCGGGTTCAGGTTGACCTCATGGGTTGCCGAGTCAACTCGGAAACCCGTTTAAAATGATATGCCCGTGCTGCCTAAGGCTGCTGCACCTACCAGCGAGCCCCCCGAGAGGCTACCCGCACCTGCCAACTGCCTCCTGCCTGCCTGAGGTTGCCCGCACGCGAGAAGCTTGCCCGTTCGCGCCTTCCTGCTTGCGTCCGCGTCCGCCCGTAGCCTGCCGCCGGCCGTCCTGTGTTCCCTCTGCCCGCTGTCTACAGCCCGCCGTTCCGCCGTCCCTCCGCGCCATATGCGGAACCGTGCGTGTCGGGTCAACCCGGGAACTCGACGAGTTGTGTCAAGGTCTGAGTTCCTGACCCATTTACATACCCGAGTCGGGTTAGGGTCGACAGGCTTGAACTGGGTCAGTTCCAGATTAGACCTGAACCCGTCCCAAAACCAGATTTTGGCACCCCTACTATAAACTTTGGAAAGGATGCCTCAATGGCTCAAACGCTTGACTTGTGAGAATTTTCTTCTCATGGAATATTTGCGTAGCTTAATCTAGATGAAGGAGAATTAATATAATTCCAAGCGTTTTCAGCCACATTACATTTTGGACTTTTGTGAATATGCATGGCATATATTTTCCATTGACGTCTCCTTCAAATGCTTACGACGAGTTGATATTAGTTATAAAATCGCAAGTTTCAAATCTATGGATTTTTATATAAGACTGAGGATTTTAATTTGTGACCATGCAAAGTTTCGATACTGTACCAAAAGTTTATGGGCATACTTAAGAAATAAAAAATAATAATAAAATTAAATTTTCGATACTGTAACAAAATACTTAAGAAAATAATTATTATTAAATTAAATTGAAAAAAAAAAATTCAAGAAAAAGTAATAAAATTAAAATGCTTAATTAAGTCGTGAATGACGGCCTCTTAGCCCTCTTATTACAGTCAATATAATAATAATTCGGTTGCAGGAGAAACGGACGTTCGTGCATCCTAATCCCATCCATTTGTACTTAATTGGAACAGTAATTTTTATCTAAAATAAATAAATTTGGTTCAATTAATCTTAATTTTAATGCAACTGTCACATCGAAAATATTCTAAGGTCGGTAATAAACAGTCCCACATGCATAATTTTTCAAACCTAATCAGTTAATTAATCTGCTGCAATGTGACAGGATTAGTTATATTAAATATTTGATTAAGACTAATATATGTTAAAGCATAATTAGTGAACAGATTAGGACATTGCGTTTGGTTTTCTTTTTCTTGCAAGACATAATTAGCCTCACCAATTAAGTTTATCACTGAATTATTAACTTAATACTGTTATTAATTCATGCAGCACGTACACTTTAATTTAGTGGTTGGAAGCTCTTGCTTCTATCAAGAGGCCATGAATTCGAATATTCGATATCTTACGTATGAGATCGAGAGCGTATGTGACTTTATGCTTAATTTCACTCAAAATCTTTAAGTCGTATTATATTAAATCTAAATTTTTATTTGGGACGACTTTTTTATTGCTTCTTAAAGCAGCTATTTAATATAAGAAATAAAACTTTTGTACTAGAAATCTGCTTTAAGAAACAGTATGAAAGTCGTCCAAAGCGAAACTTACGTCTCATCTAAAGTGGCTAGTATACTTCTCCATCAAACGATCACTTTGTGGAGATTAATTAAGAACAATTTCTTCATCTCCAAGCAATCTAAGAAAGATAAATTCAAATTTTCAGGGGTATTTGTCAGTTGAAGTTGAATAATAATGATAAATTTATAATTTTAATATTTTAATTGATATGATTAGAGATGCTTTAATTCGTTCATTAATGATTGCATATTCACGCATTATAAGATTTTTTTTTTTTTTTTTTTTGTAAAGACAAAGGAACAATATGCCTTCAAGGTGCACAAAGGAAAAAAAGAAGAAGATAATTAAGAAGATAAGTATTTTTATATATGTTACATGGAGGGAGTGCAATGAGCTATGTGCATGCTTGACCATTTGCCGGCTAGATTTCTGAAAGAAGTTATGATTGTTCAATATAATGTTGAGTAAACCACAACAAAATGGAAGCTATTGGAAGAAGAAATGTTAATGAATATTGTAAGGAGTATAATTAGTTGAAAGAAGAGATCACATATATTCTATTTCTTCCAAAATTTCATAGTGAATTTTGGTGTGGCTCCATAATTTTTTTTTTCCGATTTGAGTTTTTCTATGTTAAACCCTAGTGTTTTTGCTTTCCACGCATTTTCTCTTTATTGTAATTTGCTTCCCCAACAGTTTTATAATCACTACCAAATAGCTTTCTAGTGGATGATATTAACAACAACTCTTTAGCATTGATTAAAATCGCTGCTAAAGCTCTTCAAAATCGTGAAGAAATTCCTTGTTTTTGATAGTGATTGACAAAATATATAGAGTACGTAGAAGAAATATCAAGTATAATTCTAAGCGATTGAAACTTGTAGTTCTATGAGATTACTTAACCATAAGTACTTTAATTTAATGTAACTATAAGAACAAATACATAATCCGTTCGTCATTAATCATTTTAATTTTCTTTGCTGATAGAAAACAGATGTGCTAGAAAATGGACGCAACTTGAATTATTTTTTTTAATTAAAGTTAATTATTGGAAAAAAATGTATTAGAGGATCATTTGAACAAGCCATTGACAAAACAATCGTTTGCATAGAAATTTTAGAATGTCGCAATCATTGCTAGTATTCTAGACTCCATTTTTCAAGTGGTAATATATCTTATACTATTACTTCCTATTGGTGGTCTATCTCTTATCGATGATAATTTTCTTAGTACTAAAAGTTGGTTGGTCAGCTGAATTAGTGGGGTATTATATTTGTTTTTTTATAATTGGTATGAAGCAAAAGAGGAATAAAAATAAAATTATGAGGGATTGGAAATACCTCAAAAACATTAATTCCTTGCATTAGGGTGATTTTCAAATCCCATTCATCGCTTGCTTTCAATTTCCGCTTGTCGCCCGTCACTGTTGGCCACTAGCCCTTCCGCTCACACCAGTCCTCATCTATATATTCTTGCTTTGGAAATATAACATAATATATAATAAAAATAATAATGTTTTTAGTTAGCAACCAATCAAATAATTTTTATACAAATTTCTAATATATATAGGTTTTATTTGGGACAACTTTCGTACTGCTTTCAAAAAGAACTTTATAATAGAAAAAAATCTTGAACGATAAATTTTAGACTAAAAAGTTGCTTTAGAAAGGAATAACAAAGCTGCCCCAAACGAGTATATCACTTGCCATTGATTAAACTTTCAGGCGCATTCATTCTAATATTGCTACTTACCTCTACAAAATGTGAGCATATTTATTTAACTTAGCTTATCAAGTATGCCTTGGAATTATTGCTTGCTTTTTTTTTCCTTTCAGAGATAAAAAGTAGTCTCACGTACTATAAACTGATATAAGATCAGTAGCAGAGCTTAATAACAGTCATTTGTTAAATTAAGAATCAAACAAAATAAAGATAAAGCACATGCATGATCTTACACAGAGCTGATCGAGGGATAAACTATTGGATCAAACCTAGTTCATATTTTGGTTGTTTTGGGTGATTTTTGAATTAGTTTAACTAAACTTGAACAGATTCTGTAATTGTTCTCTTTGGTTGGGCTATGGCGACTCATTCCATGTTTTGCAATTAGCTTTCCCTTTTGAATGCTTGATTTTATCTCTTGCTTCGTTCTCTACCTGACTGTATTTGTCTGGCTCTTTTGTTCTCTCGCTCAAAAGTTTATGGATATTCTCACTCGCCAGCTCGTATGGGAGCTGGATGAGAAGAAACTCTCATGTCCGGCGCAGTAAATACAAGTCATTATACAGTCACTGAAAGGAAGATCAGAAAGTGTGAAAAGTCTTTTACACGTTTATGCACGAAAAAGGAGAGAATTTGCTGAGTTCTTGGATGAGCATACTTCGAATTAATAGCTATGATGAAGGGTAAAGCATCTTCCCATTTTTCCTAATGGACGGTGATAATTTCGCTTAGCTCACTGTCTCCTGTTTCTCTTTCTCGATCCCCATTTTATTTTTTGTTTGGCTCTCAGTAGGTTTTTTACTACAAACCCACAGTTCATGCAGCTACTCTTCTTATTATGTCAGTAATAGGAACTGTAAAGGAAAGGCAAATAAGTGTTTGTCGTTCTTCCTTAGCTCCAACCGAGCGTCATTTTTTACGTCATTTGACCCGGGATGACCAGTGACACGCCAATATTGATATCACTCTGTTCATCCGCAATTTATTTATTTTTTAATTCAAAAATTAATTATTGGAAAGAATATTCTAAGATTTTTTTTTTTTTTTTGTGTTATAAAATTGAGTTTAATTGGAGACAAGTTAATACATTTTGATGTATTATTATATTTTAAAATGAAAAAGGAGTTTTCCGGTTGGAGATGCCCTTAGATCAAATTTCATTAAGATTTATTTCTTTTTTACTTTTCTTGGACAGAAATTTTTTTGTAGTCTTTCTTTATATTATTAAAATAAATATTAATAAAAAAATATTTTTAAAAATAGCATGGTCGCTACGTGAGTTGCTAGAAGCTGCTGATGACATGACGGCCAAGTGGCACGCAATAATTTAATTTTTACTTTTCTATTTTTTTCTTCTTTTTTTTTATTTTATTTTTTTTAGTTTTCGACTTTTTATTTTCATTTTCTATAAATATATAAAAATTTTAATTAAACTAACTATTAGTTAGGATTCTTTTTTTCATTGTCTTATTTCGCTTTTTTCCTCTTTTTAATTTACTTTTTTTTTGTTTTATCAAATCATTTTTTAGTTTTTTATTTTATAAAAACATTTTTTATAAAGTAAAATCATACAAAATATTTTATATAAAATAAAAAAATGATTAAAAAAAGGAGAGAAAACTAGAAAGAAGAAATTTTTAAAAAGCTAAATAAAAAAATGAAAATTAAAAAATAACTAAAAAGAAAAATTTTTACTTCCTTAAACAAGCCGTGCTTGCTTGCTGACTAGTTTGTTTATCTTATTTTTATTTATTTTTTGTTTAATTTATATTATCATTTATAAATACATAGTTTAATTAAAATTTATATATATTTATAATAAACAAAAACAACTAATTAAAATACTTTAATAAATGAAAAAGCGAAAAAATGAAAAAAAAAAAAAAAAAAAACATCGCTGCGTCAGCCTCTGGTCTCTGCCAATATTTTAAAGCTAACTACCAACAACAAAATATTGAATTTTGTAATCTATTTTGAAATGTTTTAATTGTGCAAATGAGAATTCAAAATAAATCTTGATATTCTCACACCAAAAAAAAAAATAAAAGAAATAAACCTTAAAGTTCTGACGTGCGAATATTTTTCATTAATTCAAACTTTTTATCAACACAAATTCTTCAAAAAAAAAAAAAAGACTGAAAATTCTCGAAAAGTTTTGCAAAAGCAATCGAATAACGGTTTCCACCAAAGACCACTGACCAACGTAGACCAAAAAACTAATCAAAGGCCCTCTTCTCCTACGTATAACGTTGCATGGGCAGAAATAACCACATGTTTAATTTCGTCGAAGTTCTTCCAACCTTTTCTTCAAATCCAAATACTCAACGTTTCATTTCATTATTTCCTCTATCGATCGCCACCAACTTCTATCTCATACTTCGCCTATATAAGGAGATCATCTTATACTTCCTTACATCGCCATTCTTACAAACAGCTTTAGCTCTCCTCTAATTGCCCAAACCATTCTCAGCATACATGGCTTTCAATCTCTCCTTCTTCCTTCTCACCCTCCTCTTTGCCACCACCGCAAAAGCACTTTCCTGCAATCAAACGCCATTCCCTGAGCTCTGCACCTCCATGGTAGTAAATGAGAATGCTCAAGCCATTAATCTCCGTGAGCTGGCCATCCGAGCGACACTAGCCCGGGCCGAGCTAGCCCACCAGCTCGCGTCAGAGATAGACATCTCGGCCTATGACCAGCCCACGAAGGCCGCATGGGCCGACTGTCTCGAGCTCTGCGAGGACACCATCGCACAGCTCAACCGCTCTCTGTCTCAGAGCTGTTCCCACGACGACTCCCAAACCTGGCTGAGTGCTGCCCTCGCCAACCAGCAGACCTGCCGTAACGGCTTTGCTGAGCTCAACTCCTCCTTCCACTTTCCATCCTCCCCATTCCAATCTCACAATATCTCCAACGCCGTCAGCAACTTGCTTGCCATTAACAACGCAGCTCATGCGGCCTCCGCGGCCAGTATTAATTCAGCTGGGGGGAACCGGAAGTTGCTCTCCAACGATGGAAAAAGCATGTTTCCGGCCTGGGTTTCGGCTGCGGACCGGAAGCTTCTTCAGTCGTCGACGGTGAACGCTAACCTTGTGGTGGCGAAGGACGGGTCGGGGAACTATGAGACTATTTCTGAGGCGGTGGCTGCTGCTGCGAAGCAGAGCAGCGGAACGTCGAGGTTTGTTATATATGTGAAGGCCGGAACCTACAACGAGCAAGTTCAGATCCCGGCGTCGGCGAAGAATTTGATGATCGTTGGCGATGGAATTGATCAGACAGTTGTCACCGGTAGCCAGAACGTCGTCGATGGCTCCACCACCTTCCGCTCGGCAACTTTTGGTGAGTATAATTTCATTGATCAGTTTTTGTTATTGAAATGCATGAAAGAAACTCGCTTGCCATGCGGAGGCTAATAATATTCTTCGTTGTCTTATAATTTATATTCCAATATTATTTATAAGATTTTTAATTTCAAATAATAATAATATTTGACTTAAATTTTTTAAAAAAATATTAAAAAAAAAGAACAAAACTTATTAAACCTGCTAATTTTTTTATTATAATCATTTGATCCTCTTATGAATATAAAGAATAAAATACATCTTTCAATGGATAAAAAGAGGTCGTGTTGAATAATATTATTCTTCCATGCAGCTGTGGTTGGTGACGGATTCATCGCACGTGACATAACCATCCAGAACACGGCGGGCCCGCAGAAGCATCAGGCGGTGGCTCTCCGGTCAGGCTCCGACCTCTCCGTCTTCTACAGCTGCAGCTTTAAGGGATACCAAGACACCGTCTACGTCTACAGCCAGCGCCAGTTCTACCGCAACTGCGACGTCTACGGCACCGTCGACTTCATCTTCGGCGACGCCGCCGTCGTCTTCCAGAACTGCAATATATACGCCCGCAAGCCTCTTAGCGGCCAGCAGAACACCGTCACCGCTCAGGGAAGAACTGATCCCAACGAGAATACCGGAATCTCCATCCACGACTCCGTCATCGCCGCCGCCTCCGACCTCGCCCCCGTCCAAAGCTCCGTCAAGAGTTACCTCGGTCGCCCCTGGCAGCAATACTCAAGAACGGTTATCTTGAAGACTAACATAGGGAGCCTTATCGCTCCCGCCGGCTGGCTCGAGTGGAGCGGCAATTTCGCTCTCTCCACGCTCTACTACGGCGAATACATGAACACCGGCGCCGGATCCAGCACGTCGGGCAGGGTCAACTGGCCCGGATACCACGTCATCACCAGCGCTACCGAGGCCGGGAAGTTCAGCGTCGGCAGCTTTATCTCCGGCGATTCCTGGATTCCGGCCACCGGTGTTCCGTTCACCTCAGGGCTCTAATTCGATTCGTACAATAGCATACGTTCCATTAATTCCGCAGACGTAATCATCCATCCATTCGTTGTTTGATTAGTTGATTTATGCGTGTAAGAAAATTAATTAGCATTTTTAATGTATGTGTAAGTACGCTTCATCTTATATATGAGTGATTATTTGTATTAAAATTAAATTCGTAAAAATTAATAAAATGGTTTATTGTGTTCTTATATGAATTTCTTGCAAAGAACAGTTTTAAATTTGTACAATTAACTATTTAGACTTTCTTTCTGGCTTTCTGCTTTATAAAATAAAATTTTAGTACTAAGATTAGCTATTCCTAATTAACGAAGCCTTAATATAAAGGATTTGCATGCTTTTCAGAAATTTAAATATGAGATTAATGACTGAAAATGACAATGGAGTTCAATGAAAGAGAATAGAAGAAAAGGAAAAAAGATGAAAAATTAGGAAAAATAAATTGTCTATATATTATGATTGGTAAAGTAAAATTATACTGATGAAAGATGTGCATATATATAAATTTTATGTCATTCAATAATTATAACACTTATTTTAGATGCACTAATTGGATAATAATAAGACATTACTTATAATGTACATATAGATTGAGAGATATATATAAATTGAGATAATTGAATGAAATTGTGCAATTTGTTTTTAAAATTAAAAAAAAAATCAAATTTTATGCTAATTAAAATTCTAATAATTATTAATTAATATGTGAGACTCAAAATAATTATGAGGTCTAAGGAATTCATAGATGAATTTTTAATCAATTATATCCTTTAGCAACGATTTTAATACCTGCTAAAGCGCTGCTAAAACCTTCATACAATAGCACTTATCAAACTGATGCTAAAGTCTTTCCAACGAACATAAATACAACGGATTTGTAGCGGTTCTTAAACCACCGCAAATAATTTAGTATGTGTTTAAATCGTTGCAGTAAATAAAAGTGTTGCGAAAACATGATTTATTATTAATTAATGAGCTTTTTTTATTAATAGTAATGAGCTTCCTCTTCTTATTACTTTTATTTAGGTTTACGTCATTGGGCAAAATAAATAAATAAATAACATTATCAATATGTTTGATTGATCATTTGTAACTTAGCAACATCTTCAGAGACTATATCAGCCTAAGCCTGATCCACACCTGTTATTTCATTTTACTAAATGAAATTGGGCTAAGCCCTCATCATTTCATTTCCAATAAAAGCCTAAAATATTATGATTCTCCCATTAGGAAAAATTCACTGGTAATGATCGATTTTCCTGTAATGAAGCATATTTAGTTGAGCTATTATTTAGAATGACTGGACATCCCCCTCAATCATTCTTTATTTTATAATTTAGAGTCATAATATTTATAAATAATAGAAATAGAGAAATTTCAAGTACAAATTAATATTTTGCAATTTTAGAAACCACAAAAAATATTTTTAGCTTGATATCAATAGTTCTTCAATGTGTAACTAATACAAAATGAACAAAAATTTAAGATAATAAAATCTAATTTTACTATACTTCGCTTAGAAAAAAAATATTATTTTAGCGATATATCTAAATAATATTTTGAGTTAGTAACATTAACAGTCTAATCTTTCGTTTAAAATTTATAATATCAATACTAATTAATTTCTAAAAAAATACTAAAAATACAAACAATAAAAATCCAAATTAAATACTAATTAAATTTAATATTTAGCTCAAAAAAAGCACTTTTGAAAGTAGCTGAAAGCCTGAAACCAATAAGCAAAACGGAAAGCTTTTAAAATAAATAAATAAATAAATAAAGCGAAACAGAAAGCTGTTGCTACTCATGCTCAATGAATGCTGGACTTCAGCTACAATATTTTATTTTTATTTTGTATTGACCATAAATAGAAACTGACATCTTCTTTAAGAATGAATATATTCCAAATTTTATAAATTTAAGATCAAAATAGTCATATTGATTTGATTCCGACAACTAAAAAAAATTACTTCATACACACTTAGACCCTGAATATTAATAGTTTTGAATAATTAGGGGGATTGAATGACCTTTTTTTTAATTACAATTGTACGGATGCCAAACACAGTTCTACATCTGAAGGCCAACTAGATGCAACTGCATCTAGAGATCAACAAGAATGAGTCATGTCAGCAATACAAAGTGCGGTATCGAGTAGTATCGAACAACGGTACTGACGTGGCTCATTCTGTTGGTCTCCTGATGGCATCCGGCATCCACAAAAAAACAATTAGATCGACCCACCAACCGTCACCCTAATTACCTCAAATTGTGAATTCATCTCTGCAGAGGCCAAAAAAAACTAAATAAACAAAATAAATAAATAAATAAAATAAATCATTGATAGATCTATTCATGCTAGATTTATTTTTTTTTACTAAAACTTCATTTTAAAAAACAATAAAAAAAATCATCTCAATGAACCTTCATACTTCATTTGGGACAATTCTTTCACTAATTTTTAAAGTAATTTTCTAGCATAAAAATTTTTAGTTCAAAAAATTTTTATACTAAAAAATTACTTTAAAAAATAATTAAAAAAAATGTCCCAAACAAACTCTTACTATGATCTCTATATACTTTTATTTCACGAGTCATTTATGAAGTTGGATTACTCTCAAAAAAATATATTGTCCAATAATCTATCAATATAACTAATAAAATTTATTTCAACCGAATGAGGGGTTTTTCCTCTAGAATTTTCATATAAAAATTATTTTCATATAGTGTATTAATTATTTTTAGTTTTGTGAGGATTTTTTTTTCATAACAAACATAATAGTTTTCTCTCTATGCTGTTACCAATATTCTAACACAACAATACTAAAAATGAAATATTACCTCCCAAAAACCAATGTTAAATCATTTTTTCTAATATTTCACATATTCATATGCATAAGATTGCTAGTTAATATCAAAATCCATTGTAACTATTAGTTGGATGACTTAAGTAATAAGAAAGTTGTCTCAAACAAAACACAAGTGTCAATAAGGAGAGATTATTCTATGTGGAGTCCGAATGCGCCCAGAGGCTAATTCGGACGTGCCACATCATCCAATGCAATGTGCATTGAGTAACATGGCGCGTCCAGATTAACCTCCGGAGACATCGAACACCGCACGTTGTAATTTTTCTTCCATAAGAGCCAGCATGCAAGTACTATAATTGTCAGCCTTTCACAAAAGCAACTTATACTTAAAACTTGCTGCCACTCTCCAGTTTAAAGATAGTTGGGAGAATTGGCAATTTGGCATCTACTGAACTATGTGAAGACAGTCTGTTTATATATTTTTTGTATTGAATTAGTATGCTGATGCAGTCTAAACTACTTGGTGGAACTAATAGAGGCCACCCTTTGCCTGAAAAAGACTGAACTGCAGTTTGAATTTTGCACAACGGTAAAAAGTGAAGGAAAATATAAAAAGCCTAAGAACCAGAACAATGGAGAGTTTATTTCTTATCTATTGATTTTATTCATCAAAAGATATATTGATGAAAGTATATAAGGTTGCACAAACGACCATCATATATGTGGAGAAATAATGAAATCAAATATATTCCCAGGCAAAAGGAATACAAAACTTCAAAATTGCATGGCAAATTCGATTAACTCGTCTGTTTGTGCTAAAAATAGGTAGAAAAACAGGAAGAGATGATTTATTTTGAATAAACTGAACAAGTGGTAGAAAACTTCCATGCTATTAGCCGATTGTCATATACTCAGGTGATGACAGTAGGTGCAGAGCGTCCTGTGAACTCTTTCATCTTGGAAAGTTTCAGTGCCACTTCCACCTACAATAAGAAATTGATAACAAGCAGAAATGAGGATACAATGAACATTGGTTCGAGGTAGAGAGCAAAAGAAGAGAAACTAAACAAGCTCAGCTTTCATACCAGAGGAGCTAGAGCTTCCTGTGAGTCCCTCGAAGTCTTTGAAGAATCCTTCACATACTGCTCAATGTAGAGCCTAATTGTGGCACCTTCTGAGCCAGTTCCAGATAGGCGGAATACCTTCAAATTGGAGAAATCAGGGTGATATCAAAAAGGCTATCTAAACAGTTTATATATATATGAAAAGGGAAATAAGAACTTCCAGATTCTACAAAATTCTGGACGAAGTTGTAGAAGAGTTGATATCAGCAACAAAAAAATATACTGAGAAGGAAGAAACATACCAGCCGGGAACCATCTGCAAACAAGAAACGGATTCCCTGGTGCTTGGAGACCGAACCATCCACCGGATCCTTGTACTCAAATTCATCAGCATCCACAACATCTGAGACATCTAATCTTATTGCCTTGATTATCCTGCAAAAAGCAAAATAAATAAATTCTATGTTTAATTATGCAAGATATCACATTTGCTGCAACAAAGCCATTTGATGCATGATCTCAACCAAGCCATCGGCTTTGATACCGCTTTAAAAAGTGAACTGAGGGACCTTGAATTAGATATGCGAGTGGTTAAGCTCATTTTCAATTAAAAAAATTGAACTTTGGAGTGAGAGCCAACCACTTTTTATTTCTACACCAACTTATTTTTAAACTATCCATACTAAATCCAAAACTCCACATACCTTAATAAGTTTTAAGTCACAAAGAGGGCAAGCCTACCGAATTCCTACAGTAACGGGGGTTTCATGCATTGGGTGCAACGTTAAGGGTTGAAGTTACGAGGATCTTTGATAGAGGAAATAATGAAATATTTGCATAGACGTATGATGAGAACTCTGTGTAAACTTTACTCATTAATAAAAAACGAACCAAGAATTACTTTTAAAAGCCCTGACATGACTCAAATTAGTATCAAGACTACCAGTTTGACGCCACATGATTGCCTAGAACAACAAAATAAAAGTAGAGTAAAACAAGACTAATAATCAAAAAAGGGTTGTGTTAGACCCGACCAGTCCATGCTGGACCGGTCTAGCCGGCCCTTTACAAGGGGCCACCCAATTTTATAAGCGGCGGACCAAGCAATCCGCCCTCTTGGATTTGCCACCCAAGGTGGTTGGGCCACACTAGAGATTTCAATTAGGAAAGAGGGGTGGCGGCTAGGACTAAGGGGGAATTTGGGTTTAATTATTATTTTTTTAATTGTATGATTTAAGTAGGAGAAAAAGATTAGGGTTAGGGTTATACAATGGATTGTGGAGGCTTTTGTTCTCAAAGTTTGGCGGCTTGGTCTCTAGTAGCATCTAGGGATTGAGAGAGGTAGAACCTCCTCTAGAGTCGAGGATAATTTGTATCTTGGTATTTTCCTTCCATTATTTTTTTATTATCACAATAAAACTATTGCTTTTTGGTTTTTCCTTGAAGTTTGGTGGGTATTTCTCGCTGTTTTTGCTAAGATTGATAGATTTTACTTAAGATCTTCAAGTGTGTCCTATCAAATTGGTATCAAAGTAGATTTTGGGCCAGTTTTTGGGCTATTTTTGTGAAAACCAGCAGCTGTTTTTGGGCCGAAGGGGCTGTTTGCTGTTTTTTGAGGTCAAGATCCAGATTTTTTAGTCTACAAAAATCCGCGTATCGATGGAGGCCAAGAAAGTAAATGCACTGGAAGAACGCCTTGAAGAGGAGATGAACCAAATGAAAGCAACGGTTGAGGATAGAATATCAGCCATGCAAGGTCAAGTTTCAGATCTTCACGATATGGTGTGAAGAAGTTATTGGAAAATCAAAATCAAACGGCGGCATCGGAGGGATGGGGTCCGGTAGTGAGGAATACGAATTTTGAAATTCGTAGGAGGAAAAATAATGTGGAGATCATTGAGGAGAGAGATGGAAGATATGGAGAGGCATGGTTATGGAGGGCATGCACCAAGGGGTGCTATTTGGGAAAGAAAAGAGGAATGCTAATTTTGAAGGGAGGAGAGGAGAAAGTGAAGAGGGGTATGGGTATGAGCGTGGAAGGGAGGATCGGGATTCTTGGGGAGGACCAAACACTTTGGAAAGGGATAATTACAGAGGATTCAGGGGATATGGGGGAGATCCAAAGGTACGGAAGTTGAAGTTGCCCATCTTTTAAGGGGAGGATGCACGTGGGTGGATCTACAAGGTGGAAAGATATTTTACCGTCAATGAGTTGATTGAGGAGGAAAAATTGACAGCAACTGGCTTATGTTTGGAAGGAAAAACATTGATTTGGTACTAGTTGAGAGACATGAGGAGGCTCATAAAGAGTTGAAGGGAGTTCAAGGAATGATTATTGAAACTTTTTCGAACCAACAGGGGAGGGGGCTTTTATGAGCAGTTCTTTGCACTAGTGCGGGCAAGTTTAGTGGAAGATTATCACAAAAGATTTTAGTACCTGGCAAGTTGATTGGATCGACTATTAGAGACTGTTATGGAGGGAAATTTTATGAAGAGACTCAAATAAGATATCTCAGCAGCTATCAGGGTCATGAGGCCTCGTGACTTGGTAGAGGCTATGGAGCTAGCACAATTAGTAGAGGATCAGAAGTACCAGCAGAGGGGAGTCAAAGGCAGCAGTTCAGGCGGCTCTTACAGGATGACTACCACCCTTCTAGCATCCAAGGGGCCTCCATCGAGTAACATTCATGAGAATCCCAGGGAGAAGCCAATAGGACGAAGGGGGGACTTCAAAAGACTGACTGAGAGTGAGATGCAGGAGAAGAGGGCAAAAGATCTATGCTTCAGATATGATGAGAAGTATACCCCATGGCACAGGTGTGGGGACCAAACTCTTCAAGTTCTCACCGTCTGTGATGACAAGGAAACTGAGGGAAGGCCATGGCGGTGAGAACCTGAAGAGTTCGATCTGAACCCGACCTGAAAATTCTGCGTTAGGATCAACCCGTTTGGCAAATGGGTTGGATTTCGGTTCACAAAATTGACTTGTTTTAAAAATCGGGTCAAATCTTGGTCAACCCGCTGACCCAAAATTGACCCAGATATGACCTGATTTCCCCACACCATAGTTTAAAATTACGCAATAAGAGGCGCACCTCTATGCAATTTAACCCCCAAGATCCTCATTGTTAAGCAATTCTGGGTCTAGTTGAGGCTTACGCCTCAGGATCCACCATGAGGCGCGCCTCAGAGGCCCAATTGTGCAATAATGGCTGAGGCGCACGCCTCATAAAGCCGGGTCCCACCCACTTAAGTTCCTAATAAAAAAAAATCCTATTTCCTCACTTCTTTCATTCAGCCTACCCGAACCGAATGGAGTTCTCCGCAAGCCCAGATCCGCGACCTAGCTTCCCTCGGCTGGCCTTCCCGCCGACGCCACCTCATGCCGATGCCCTCTACGACACACAAGTATAGGTTTTAGGTTTTTTTTTTTAATTCAAGGTATGATTTTTCAAGTTATAGAAAATCTACGGTTTACAATTTTTTGAGATTTTTGGTTTGATTTTACATTTGTGCATTAGAAAACATGGTTAGGGGCAAAGAAAAGTCAAATACATCTGCGGCGGGACCCTTCTTGGAAGTACAGTATACAGGTTGATGTAGGAGGTGGCGAGAAGACATGTATTTGAAATGCAATTTTTGTGATAATGTGGTGAAGCACATATAGTCAAGTGCAAACGAAGAGAAAAAATCGACTTCCAACACTTAGAATGAACTTCGTTATATATATTATGCATAACAAGAGGTTGAGAGATAAGAGGTTGATGAATAAGGGGTTGAAGAATGATGAGGACCCCTTGGTGTGTGATGATGTGACGTCTAATAATAATTGATTCATAGATGATGAGACAGATTTATCATTATCAGACCAACAACTAGAGGATCTAAGTGTGGATGTCTTGAGAGGCGAAGCAGATCAAGCGAGCACATCCACTAGTATCATACCACACACATCCACTAATACTGCAGCACAACAAGCAAACAAATGTATCTCACAATTTCTTATGTGCTATTACATTTAAAATATATACAATTAGCCATCACACTAATCATTTTATTGAACAAGGAAAAGAAAAGTTGATAACATTGAAAATGATGAAGATTTGACATTCATAGATACAATTGGAGATGAAGATGCCTCGCTTTAAGACCCATTTAGTGATGGGATATGATTGAATTTTAGATGCTCTGTTTTATTTGTACTTTGGAAGATTTGATAGACTTATATTTGTGATTTTGTACTTTGAATTATGCTATGAGATGCATATATTGCATTTATTTTATTATTTTCCACTAATTTCACTTCTCATTTAAATATTTTTATTGTATGATAGACGCTTATTGTTATTTACCTGCTAGAATACTTAAATTTTCATTTACGCAATTCTTCGACCGTGAGGCTTACGCCTCACTCACGGACGAAAAATGTCTTGAGGCTTATTTACGCAATTTTAAACCTTGCCCCATATAGACCCCATTCACCTCCTTCGACCATGGAAGCCAAAAGGGTTGGATCGGAATTTGGAAGCAATGACAACAACAAGCCGACGTCAGGGACTCCCGCTCAATGCATTCTCTTCAACCGAGAGGACAGACACTAAAACATTGGGGTATGGAGAGGCAAGAAGGCTCTCCCGCTATGAAACGAAAGACAAACACACAATTCTCGGGCTCGGTCTTCCTTTCTCCCTCTCTCTGTGGTTCACAAGCCTCCAAAAACCCTCGGCCATATTCTAATCGAATGCAACACGAAGTCGAACCCTCTTCTTATCCGTTCTTACGACCTAGTCGAGCTTAAATCTCCGCCTTGTTGTTCTCATTTGGCCCATTCCAGCACGAAGCCTCCCTCACTCCCTTGCTCGGTTGGTCTGTCCCAGGGAAGGCCAAAGATCCCCTCTAATGATCTCCCTCTCTCTCTCTCTCGTGTGAGGACCAGCTAAAGCCCTCCTTTTGAGTTTTGGAGACCCCATTCGTTCCGTCCTAAAGAAGGCCAAAGCCTCTCTCTCTCTCTCTCTCTCTCTCTCTCTCTCTCTCTCTCTTATTCGAATAAGGACGAAGCCTTCTCCGGCCCCATCTCTATCTTGCCAGCGATAAAGGGAGGTCCGACAGTTGGATTGAAAGTAACGACGACGATGGCCATGTTCGAGTTACATTTTCTGCTCGTTTCGAGTCGGGTTCCAAAAACCCGAAGGTCGTGTCAAACAGTAGCAGGTCAATAACAGGTTCGACCCGAACCTGACCTGTAACCCGATTTTCACACCCCTACTTAAAACCATGATGAGAAGCATAGAGGAGGTGGGGGAAGGTTATCTGGTGGAGCTACATAGGCAGGAGGGAATCATATTATATGAGGGTAGGGACATTCCTCCTTCAGTGCAGCCATTGATTCAATAATTCAGTGAAGTTTTTCAACCACCTCAAGGATTGCCACCGCCAAGGGAGCAGGAATACGCTATCACCTTGAGGGAAGATGTGTCACCTATCAGTGTCAGGCCCTACTGCTATTCTCAATTTCAGAAGGATGAAATTGAGAAGTTAAGGGATTATCAGACCCAGTGTGAGTCCTTTTCTAGCCCAGTATTACTGGTTAAGAAAAAGGATGGGAGTTGAAGATTCTGCGTGGACTATAGGACGGTGAATAAGGAAACTATGCTAGACAAGTTTCCTATCCAAGTTATAGATGAGCTACAGGAAGAGCTGAGTGAGACAGTTATTTTCAAAAAAAATGATATGAAGTCAAGGTATCATCAGATCAGAAAGAAAAGCGAAGATGTGCCAAAAACTACTTTCAAGATTCATGAAGGTCATTATGAATTCCTAATGATGCCTTTTGGCCTCACTAATGCTCCAACCACTTTCCAGTCCCTCATGAACAAGGTCTTTTGACCCTATCTCAGGCGATTTGTGTTGGTATTTTTTGATGATATCCTGGTTTACAATAAATTAGAGGAGGAACATTGGGGGCACTTGATAAGGTGTTAGAGGAGCGCCAGCTGAGGATGAATCTAAAGAAATATTATTTTGTATAGGCCAGTGTGAAGTACTTGGGGTATGTAATCTCTAAGGAGCGTGTAGCAGTAGATCAGGCCAAAATTCAAGCTATGTTGAGATGGCCATTACCTAAGAATCTTAGGGAGTTAAGGGGAATCCTAGGGCTAACGGGCTACTACAAGAGGTTCATGAAGGGATATATCTTCATTGTATGGCCATTGACAAAAAATTTGAAGAATGATGGTTTCTTATGGGGGGAGGCGGCCACAACAGTTTTTAAGAGCTTGAAGAAAGCCATGACAAATGTGCCTGTCTTGGCCCTAGATTTCACTCAAGTCTTCATGGTGAAGACAGATGCCTCAGGATATAGATTGGGAGCAGCACTCATGAAGAGTCATTGACCCATCACATACTTCAGCTAGGTGTTGACAACTAGGGCAAGCATTTCAGTCAGTCTATGAGAGAGAATTGATGGCCATTGTGTTAGCCATCTAGAAGTGGCGACCCTACTTGTTAGGCCGACACTTCATTGTCAGGACGGACCAGCGGAGCCTGAAGTATCTGTTGGAGCAGAGGATGGTGATAAAGGAGCACTAGAGATGGCTGTCAAAGTTACTGAGATATGATTTTGAAATTCAGTATAGGCCAGAAATAGAGAACAAGGCAGCAGATGTCTTATCCAGGTGTATGGGGGAGTTACAGACAGTAGCTGTTTCGATACCACTGATGCTGGATTGGGAGGCCATTAAGGAGGAGAGTGCACGAAATGAGTTAGAGACTCCTGTGGAAGGGGAGAGGCTCCTATACCAAGGGAGATTTGTGATGTTTAGGACATCAGTTCACATTCCACACCTACTCTAGGAGTTTTATGGGAGCACTATTGGGAGCCATTCAGGGGTGCAGAAGACTTACAAGAGACTTGCCTCAGAGTTATACTGGAAGGAGATGCACAAAGATGTAGACAAGTAGCCAGATGTGAGATCTTCCAGGGAACAAGTACATGGCTATGTCTCCAGGAGAATTATTGCAGACTTTAGCTCTATGATGGATTACCCCGATCAATAGGGTTCACAGTGATTTTTATGATAGTAGACAGGCTAAGAAAGTATACTCATTGTATTCCCCTATGATACCCCTACACAACAGTAATAGTGGACCATAAGCTTTCATCAAGGATGTAATCATAAGGCACATAAACTCATTGTTGTCCAAAAATTAAGCAAACTTCCTAAAAATAGTTGTTCATGCTACAAGCCAATAGTGTTTCAAATCTGTATAGGTTCTAAACAGCAGATAGGGATACTGTAAAAGAGGAAACAATTTTAGTGAGAAAATAACAAATCCACTCGGATATCCTCCATTTGCTTGAATTTATTAAAAATCATTTTATGAGTTACCTCTATAATATCATTCTTTCCTAAGTAGTTGCATTACAAAACTTATGTTTTTTTTTTTTTTTCCCAAATATCATTGGTGATCTGCAGACTAAAATCGACAACTAACAACCACCTCCTGAAACCTCCTATGTGCTACTAAAACATTGGCATATATATTATACTAGATACATATTGATGGGCTGGCCGATTTGATTTGAAGAGAATAAGGAAATCTTCTAAATCAAGAGGGAGCTATTTAAGAAGATTCTTAATCAAAAGGAATTAATTATGAGATGTTTCCTAATTGAAGAGAGCATATTTGGGGGCTGATTAATTAGGAAATATTTCCTAATTGAAGAGTACAAATTTGTGGGCAGATTTGGAGAGGATTAAATAGGAAATATTTTCTAATTGAATATGGCTAATTTTGAGGGGATTAATTAGGAAATATTTCCTAATTAAAAATGATAGATTTGGGGGCTGATTTGAGAATTGTTTTGGGAGTGAAATAATTAAGAAAATAGGAGGGAATCGGGGGAGGTCTGTTTGAGTATTTACTGTTTATTGTTTGCTTTAAATAGGTGATTTTCCTAGGGTTAGGGATAGGTGTTGTTTGTTGAAATTAGATTGTTTTTAGGGTGTTTAGACTCTAGCCGGCGGCTAGAGATTTGAGAGAACCGGATCTTCCTCTCCAATTGAGGATCCACTTGTATCTTGTCTTTTCTTTCATAATACTTTCAATAAAAAAGTGCTCGTGTGTTTTATTCATGATTTTATTGTCGTTGGTTTTTCTGAAATTGCTAAAATTAGATTTCAACCAAGGCTTTTCGTAAATTTCTGCAAGCACTTCCTAACAAAGTGGTATCATAGTATTTTTTTGGGACATATGGTGGCAAATAAAGTTGATGCCTTTGAAGAGCATCTTAAGAGAAAACTTGGCCAATTCAAATCGTTTGAGGATAGAATGACATCAATGGAGGAAAACTTTACCAATCTAGAAGAAATGATAAGGAAACTATTGGAGCTTCACATCCAACCAACAACAATGGAGTCGAGAGCATCGTTGATTGGACGGGGAAGTAGGGGAAACCCTAATATAGGGACGATGAGGGAGGATCGAGAGGTAGAAGTTTTGGAGGAAGAAGAGGAGATGCCATCTTTGGAGCCACTTCCAAGGAAAGGAAAGGGTGAAGAAATGGGATTTTTTATGGAGCTAAAACTTTGGAAGGAGAAGAAGATGGGGAGAATATAGAAGCACCAGACATGGTTCAATCACTCCTACAGCAATATCGAGTGGTGTTCTGATGGGGACATCAGCAGCGATTTCGACACATGTACCTTCAGGAGATGCCGGAGATCAACGGCCACGATCATGATCTGTATTTTCATCATTTTATGTAGTAGTTTATTTTTATTTTATGTTTTTCCGTTTTTGCCCTCATGGGTATTTTGTAGCTATTGCAGGCCCAGGGGCATTTTTGTCTTTTGCTTCTTTGTCATTTTGAGGCCTATTTATAAGGCCCTTTTCTCATGAAATAGCTAGTTTTTGGTTGAAATGAAAAATATTTCCCTTTGTTCTCTTTGTGAGTGCACTTCCCTTTGATCTCTTAGTGAGTTCAAAGGGAGAACTAGATCTCTTCGTGAGTTCTAGGTTTAGTCCAAGTTTGTCATGTGGAAGTAAATTTTTGAAGAGATTCGAGGTGAGGGAAATCAAAGACAAAATTTCTCAGATTTCATTGTTCTTCCTCCTCTCACCCTAAGGCCACCGACTCCTTTGAATCCAGCCAGGCCGCCGGCTTACCCAGCTCAACCCGCCGGCCCTTCCTCCGTCCAGCAGCCACCGGACAGCTCCAGCCGCCGATTTTCCCCCCACCTTGCCGCCGCCTCCCTCTCCCCATCCTCTTTCAAATTTCAAAATCTGAAATCTAGGAGTTTCTTTGGCCATTAAAGGTTTCCTAAATTGTCCTCTTAATTCTTGCAATCAAAATAAATTGAAATTGAATTTGAATTTGAAATTCAAATCCAATCCAATTGATTGTTTTAATTGAGGAACCTCCTATTGCTATTAAAACTGAAATTTTAATTTCAGATTTTGTTTAATTATCTGATATCTGTTGAAGATTACATCGACCGCATCCAGTACACATTAGTTGATGTGATCGACGAGCAAAGATCAAAAGGACGTTGGATCATCCTTGGACGACCGCCATCCTCCACCACTCCGGCCACCAATCCAAGAACGACGATCTTAGGCTCCTTCTTCCTCGGAGTGACCTCGGTTCTAATGTGGAGACTCTTCTTCCGCTAAAGCCTAGACTAGTTGATCGTTTGGGCTTCAAAGGTGAAAGTTCTCATTATTAAATCACGGATTCTTATTTATCGTCGTAGTTTTACAGTTGATCTTTGCATTTTCTTAAATTGTTTGGTTAATCGACTCCGCTCTTCTTAGCTTAAGCAAGTTAAAAACCACGAATTCCAAGAATCAAACTTTTTCCATAAGTGAAAATTTTATGTGGATTATTTTGTTTAAATTGCTCTCTTTAATTTCTTAAAGTAACTCCATCGCTTGCTTGTTTCACATCATGTTCCATCCATTCAGGGTTGCCTCCTCTACAAGAATGCGAGCATGCTATCATCATGAAGGAAGGAGTCTCACATATCAGTGTTCGTCTGTACCATCATCCCCAAATCCATAAGGATGAAATTGAGATATTGATTAGGGAGATGCTAGAGAAAGGGATCACTCGACCCAATGCCAATCCATTTTTCAGTCCAATGCTATTAGTCAAGTGCTTTAGTTGCAGTTTCCTTCGTTCCACCTTGAAGACAATGTGGCACTTTGGGAGGGGAGTATTGATGGATCGACCGATTTGATTGAGAGGGAATCAGGAAGTTTCCTAATTAAGGAGAGCTATTTAGGAAGATTATTAATCAAAAGGAATTAATTAGAAGATGCTTACTAATTGAAGAGAGCATATTTGAGGGCAGATTAATTTGGAAATATTATCTAATTGAAAATGGCAGATTTGTGGGCCGATTTGGAGAGGATTAATTAGGAAATGTTTACTAATTGAAGATGACAGATTTAAGGGCTCATTTGAGAGTTGTTTTGGGAGGAAAATAATTAAGAAAATAGGAAGGAATTCGGGAAGGTCTGTTTGGGCATTTACTGTTTATTGGTTTTTTTTTTTTTTTTTTGCTTTAAATAGGTGTTTTTCCTAGGTTAGGGATAGGTGTTGTTTGCTGAAATTAGATTATTCTTAGAGTGTTTGGGAAAACCAATGGCTAAAGATTTAGGAGAGCCGGATCTTCCTCTCCAATTGAAGATCCACTTGCATATTGTATTTTCTTTCATTTCATAAAATTTTCAATAAAAAAAAGCATTCGTGTGTTTTATTCTGATTTTTTTGTCATTGATTTTTTCTGAAATTGCTGAAATCAAATTTCAGCAAGGCCTTTCCTAAATTTCTGCAAGCACTTCCTAACACATACATAGTCATATAGCTTGAGGAGTCATTTTAGCGACATGCAGAGGAATGCTCAAATATAACCAAAATATATATATGCAAGAAGATAATAATGCCATGCGAAAAGAAGAAAAAATGTTGGAACTTGACTTCAAAGACATACTTCTGATCACATATGGAAAATCAACCTTGTTTTAAACAAAATGAGCATAAATTGAAGGATTACTTGTTAACTTCTTGAAGGGATGATTGAATATTCACCAAATATGACATCAGTTCCTTCGCTCCAGCTGCGTCCACATTCTATATTACAAAAATTAAACTATTCAGTAATAACATAAAAAGACTGATGTTAGTTGAGCAATAATATTGAGAAGGAAAAATTTATATTGCTACTTCCTCAACTCCCATCACAGAAATAGGTACGCAAACTTATTCTATCATATTACCTCATAATCATATCGAGTATAAAAGTGGCGACCATAGGTAGCCCAGTGCTGATGAACTATGTCTTCCACTGTAACGAGCTTACCCCCATTAAGGTTGTCCTTGTTCTTGTAGGCAAGAATTGAAAGCCAAGCTAAGACTGCCCAGATCCCATCCTTTTCACGTATATGATCTGAACCTGAAAGTAAATAAATATGTAACTTTAGCTTTCGTAAATTAGACCAGAAAAAAAAAAAAAAATCAATAGAGATCTCAATAATTAATCTATTTGCATGGCATTTATTTGTTAGTATTCACAAGAAGAATGTGAAAAAAGATGTGGAGGAGACTAATTAATCAGTTGGTGTAGAAATACGGATTCGATGGTCCACACCCATAAGCTACACTGACAGTGTTTTAAGCCCTATAAATGTTTAGGACGAGCCCAATCCAATAAACACATAAACTAAAACATATTTAGATATTTACCCATTTCAATTAACTAAAAGGATTTGTTTTAGAAAGGTGAGTGTCAAAGAAGACACGAGCCAATCTTCAAATTCAAAACAAATTGGATGGGGTCTTAAAGACCTCAACCAACCAGCCTAGGCAAGGGTGTCTAGCTAAAAAGATTGAATACAGGAGAAACTGATACCTTCTTATAAGTACAAGGTAGCTGAAAATGGCATAAATGATGAAATATAGCCTACCTGTCCCGAAGCTTTCTTCACCACATATTGAACAAAGGCCAGCATCCATTAAGTTGCCAAAGAATTTCCATCCAGTAGGTACCTAAAATAAATCAGCTCTCTGTCTGTAAGATACCGATATTAACAAGAAAAAATATACAATGGGTAGCTACTGCAAGCACTTTTCAAATACCTCAAAGAATTTCAGACTTAGATTCTGTGCCACAACATCAAGAGCTGCAGAGGTTGGCATGCTCCTAAAAAAGGTTCCCAGAAGTTAGCAAAACAGAGTTATATGGTAACTATCGACATGCCAAACTAAGGAAAGGAACAGGATGAAAAGATCACATATCTAAATAATCAACCTGAACCAAACAAAGTGATTTCATTAAAGAAAAAAAAAGATCTAATTATAAGCATTGTATCTATCTTCTAAAGAAAAAAATCCCACGGTTCTAATTAGTATTTATTGAACATTCAACTAAAAAGAGTAGAAACAAACATCATCGTTAACTTTGAAAAACTATCAAATGAGCATGAGCATACAATATACACCATAATTCAACATAGGCAGTAAAAACACAGTGTACAAACAATCTGCAATTCAATGATTTGAATTCCTTTGCTGAAAAATGTAATTATTAACCACACTTTGACAAATATGTTATAAAATCCATAGATGATTTCTAGGCTATGTTATTAAATCCATAGGAGTACCAGGTGTCCTTCAGAGTGGAAGGTGAAAACTAGTTTAGTTTCATGTTGCTGTTAGTGAATGCAGCGATGTGTAAATTTACTGTGCTGGTTGCATAAGTTGAAGCTCCATATGATCCTGCATCCCATTGATTATTTTGGCTGTTTGAAGATTAACTATATAGTCTACTGCCACTGGATTTTTTTTGGGGCCATTCGTAGGTGGCCCCAGAGAACAAACAACATTCCTTGCTCGTGGAGTTTGGAAAACTGAAGGCATGCCTGGGTGTTTATATTTATATCAAATAGGAGGCATTTTTTAGTAATTACCAAAAACAAGAACATGAATCCTATTAAATCATGTGTTGTAATAGACAAAGACGTGGGATGTAAAACTAGAGATCACTTGTAATAGGGACTTCGACTTCTGGTGATTTTTTCAAAGCAACTGTAAGAGACCAGCATTTACAGGAGTTGTTTGGCGGCTTCTCTAGTTCTGAGTTTCAAGAGTTGTTTGGTGGCTTCCCTAGTTCTGAGTTTCAAGAGTTGTTTGGTGGCTTCCCTAGTTCTGAGTTTCAAGATTTTGAGGAAGGAGATTCATACATTTGTATTATGGAGATTTAATAAGAGAGGAATTTGGCTTCTCTCATTGGCTTTTACTTGAGAAAGATTGTGCTGAGATTCATCCACAACTGTCTTAAATTATGAGAAAAAAGATTTGACATGTTTTGTTACTCTCAATTTGTACTCCTTTATACATTTCATAGTAGAATTATCCAATGTTTTAAAAATCGGACCGGTCCGACTGATTCAACCGTGAACCAGTCATAAGGCCAGTCCAGTCCACTCTAAAAACCGCTTCTGCATCAAACCAAACTAAATCGGTCAGAATCTTCGGTTCAACCGGCGAATCGATAAACCAAATCTGGTTTCTTTAGAACCAACCAGTTCATTACCACATTTTTTAAATAAATAAATATATTATATTAAAGATTAAATATTAAATAAATTTCTTAAATAAACAAATTAATTTATATTTAAAAAATAATTTTAAATTAACATGAAAATTTTTATTATATTTATTTGCCCCAAATCACCGTAAAGCATCTTCCCATAGCCCCACCACTCCATGTGAGCTCTTAACACAAGAAAAATTAAAAAGCTATATAAAGAATAGCAATAAAGAGTTTCCACATGATGTGGAGGTAAATAGATAACTTCAGGTTTATGAGATCATAATATATTTAATGTCCATAAAATTCATTTTTAAACAAAACTTTTAATAAATCATTTACCATGTGAATAATATTTATTTATTACAAGGTTTAAAATTGCATAAAATAAACCTCAATGCATTTTTCGTCCCTAAGGTGAGGCGTAAGCCTCGAGGCGGTGTGAGGCGTAAGCTTCACAGACGCAGAATTGCGTAAATGAGAATTTAAGGGTTTTAGCAGGTAAATAATAGCAAGATTCTATCGTAAAATAAAAACATCTAAATGACAAGTGGAATTAGTGAAAATTAAGAAAAGAGATGCAATAAAATCATGTTCCAAAATACAAAACCACAAAATTATAGTCTATTAAAACTCCTAAAATACAAATAAGAAGGGACATATATAATCCAATCAAGTCCCATCACTAAATGATTCTTCCAGGAAATCTCCTTCTCCAATTGTATCTATGAATGTCATATCTTCATCATCTTCAATGTGATTCACTTTTCTCTTCTCTGTTCAATAAGAATGCAAGTTTTATCATGTTACTTGCACACTTGATATAAATATAATGTAATAGCATATAAGAAGTTGTGGAATACATTTATTTGGATGTTGTGCTGCAAAGCTAGTGGATGTGTGTGGTGTGCTACTAGTGGATGTGTGTGGTGTGCTACTAGTGGATGTCTCCACTTGATCTGCTTCGCCCCTTAAGACATTCATACTTAGATCCTCTAGTTGCAAGTCTGATAATGAAAAATCTGTCTCATCATCTATGAACCACTCATTATCAGATGCCACATCATCACACACCAAAGGGTCCTCATCATCCTTCAACCCTTTATTTCTCAACCTCCTTTCTCTCAACCTCTTGTTTTGCATAATATACACAATGGAGTTCATTCTGAGTGTTGAAAGTCGATTTCTTCTCTTTGTTTGCACTTGACTATATGTACTCCAGTTTTGCTCACCCGTAGATACACCACCCTGCTCCATCCATAATATTACTTGTGTTCAAACACAAGGTGGTTTGACCAAGTATTTTCCTATTTCGGTTAGATTACATCAAGGATCAACAATGTGTTCCTAATCGCCCCGAGAGCTGAATAGGAAAATAAGCAAGGAGAGAGCGAGAACAATGTAAAAGAAAAGAAGCAAGGATAGAGAGAATGAGAAGAGAGATCTGTACTTATTTGTCCCTATTTTCATAGTGAATTTCTTGGTGTGGTGTAGCTCCATGGTTTTTTTCCAATTTTGGGTTTTTCTAGGTTAAATCCTGATATCCTTTTTCTTTCAACTATTTTTACTCACTAGTTTGTTTCATCATGTGGTTTACTTCCATCCCCAACAATATTTATTTTCTTTTCCAAGTATTCAATTTGAGAGCTGAATCCGTTGTAAATTCTTCTGCAAAGTTGTTTTGAGTTTTTATCCATGTTGTAGTTGCTTCTGTTCACAGTTCCACCAGTCTTTTCACATTGATTATATCACTCAACCTTGTTGGTTCTCCACTCGCACTTGTTTACAAGCCTAAATGATATCCCCCCTTTTTTTTTTCTTGTTACCAAATTTTTACATCAATTTTAAAACAGCAAAAAAGGATAAGAAAAGCTCTGTCATCTAAATCAATCACATTTACGAATTACTCAAATCAGCAGGACTATAAGATAGCCATGTTGGATTAGGAATGAAGTGATGACCTCGCTTGTAATTCACCAAAGTAAGATAAAATGGTAGCCCATTAGCTTAGCTAAGTAGCATAAAAATAAAGCCTATCATTTGAAAAAAAAGTGAGGTTTTCATCACAAATTTGCCAATCAAAGAATTAATTAAGAATTATCTAATAAGCACAGTGGCATAAGTAGTCAATTATCTATTAATTCTTTCTTTAAAATTAATAAAATTTTGCCATCTTATATAGTTATGTCACAATGACTCAATCATTAAATTAAGATAAACTAGGATGGCATAACACAATACATCACATCAACTTTCCGCAGTCATCTGTAATTCCACCGAGTAGCTAAAATAGCCCACGTATCTAACCAAATATTACTAAAATATGAACTGAAAGCTCACATAAATTGAGTGAATCAAAATGCATGCAGATGTTGAAAAATTAGATAAGGATTTAGTAAGAATATTAAGTATACAAAATCTACCTGGCAACACCCTTCAATCCAGAAGAAAAGTAAGGAATGGATTGAACAGCATTAGCAGCAATGATGGCAACAGAATCTGATGGGGTCACAAAGAACCTAAAAATAAAGAAAATAAAATTATCAATTTCCAGTATGCCAGCAAAAATTACTTCTTTCATTGTTCTATACCTTTTACCCAAAATCATGTTGCGATCTGCATCACCATCAGCAGCTGCACCAAACTCGGGGGGTTCATCTTGTGGGTTAGATTTGCCCAACCCCATTCGCAAAACTAGTTCCTTTGCATAAGTCAGGTTCGGGTCCGGATGACCTCCGCCAAAGTCTTCCTGTTTGCATAATGCAGGACATTGATATGAACAAGGGAACTTAACCAAGGTATATAGTTGATACTCTCTGCTGTAGTGAAATACCTTAGGTGTGCAATTTAACAGGGAACTTTCTTTTGCACCAAGCTCTTCAACAAAAATGCGTTTTGCATAAGCTCCAGCAACACCATGAAGAGCGTCATAGCTGTTAATGGAGTAAAGATAACGTAATGCCAGTAATTCTAAAAGAAGCAAAAATGAGATTACTACCATGTGGCAAGTATGCATACCAAAATGTGAAGTTTGGCGATGCAAGAAGCTTTTGGATGGACTCAAAATCAAAAATTGACCTGATATTGAAGGTTAACAGAGAGCTTAATTTTGAATAGAATTTGATTCTCAGGAATAATTAAAATCAAGCTGTTAGAGAGAGATGAGTAGCATCAATATATATGCCCTGAGAATGTGCAAATGAATGTGCAGACAGGTATAGAAGATTATATAACAAGCACAGTTACTGAACCTACCTTATAACACAAACATGGACGTCGAGATAAACACATAAAACAAATAAAAATAAACACAAATACTAGCTAATATTTTCTTGCAAATAATAGCTACACTTCCATAAAGTGAAACAAAATAAATATAAATGTCTAAAAGCCTTCTTGCAGAATAATTGTACCTTCATCTGGTTGATTCAATGATCTATCATATCAGTTAAATCTTGCAAGACCAATTTGAAATTTTAAACCAAGTTTCAAACAGGAAAAATATTCATTTGAGGCCAATGAGCAGATCTATTCTATGCTTTGCTATAGCAGAAAGTTTCTTACTTCATCAATTCCACATAATCACTGGCAGAGTCGAATACCTCCACATCATAACCTCCTTCAGGTCCAGTAAATTTGGTCACCCCGATGGTAGAAATATCTACCTGCAATAAAATGGTCCAAAAAACTCTTGAATGAAAGCAACTACATGCAGAAAGGAAACAATTTCACAACTGTGGTAAAAATCGTACATCTGGAAGGTTCTCTGCAATGAGGTACTCCTTGATTGTCTTCGTGTTGGCATAAATTTTATCAGTAATAGCCTCTGGAGCAGGTCCGCCATTTTCCATATTGTATTTGATTCCAAAATCCTGGGAAGCACAAGTTCACTGTTAGTGGAAATGACAAGCAAATTTCATACCACAAATTCTGATAGAAAATATGAGAAGGGATAAGAGATTTTATCCTAGTCTTATGGACGAAGCCGGGATGTTTGTTATTCTTGCTACCAATCATTGCAGTAAGGCATTGCAATACTTGACAAATTTGAAAGGCTAATACTGAATGTTGCCGATAATTAGCCTCTGCTGATATATCATACAATATAGTCTCTCAAGACAAAGAATTAAATACTAGCTAATGAAGAAGGATAAAAGCAAAAAAAAATCATGCTTAGTAAAACACTCAATGTCTCCATAAACCATTGAAACTTAGAATCACTTTGAAAACTTGCAAAGAATGCAAATAAATTTTAAGCAAGAACAAGAAATCTAATATCAAATTGTAGTTCTAAACTCATTTAAAATTCTTCAAAGATGACTGGTAAGAGAAACATGCCTCATGTGGTCCACCTGGATTGTGACTAGCAGTCAAAATAAAAGCACCTGTAGCCTTGGATCCCTGCAGTAGATAAAGGTGGAGGTAATAAGGAAATATAGATAAAGCCGCCAGGAAAAAAACAAAAATAGTAATAACCCCTATAAAACATATCAATGGACCTAAATGTGTTAAAGCAGTGCCCTTACATCTGCACCAACTCTCTCACGAATGACACAAGACACAGCGGGTGTGGAGAGCAGACCATTTAGACCAACCCATATACTTCTGACTCCATTTGCAGCTGCCATTTTTATGATGATCTGCCAATTTGAGGAACACAAGTTAAAGAAAAATAAATGAAAGTTTATGAAGACTGGCAAAAATGACATCTAGCAAAGCAGTTTACTTTGACTAGCAGCCAACTAAATAGTTGATTTTACTAAATCTATACATCTAGCCATCTATTTAATTTTCTTCAGCAAAGACGGCAAAAATGACAATTTTCTTTAGCAAAGCAGATTTGCTTAATGTTGTCAAAGGAAACATATGAATTGACAAGCAAAAAAAAATCATGGGCTAAAAGTAAACCTGAATAGCATCTTTTGAGAAGTATCGGCCATCCCCAGAAACAACAAGCGTCGCACCTGCATTTCAAAAGTGAGGGCCAACTAACGGTTGAGGAAACTTAATATTTTAAGAGTTAGCTGTTGCAGATAGTCACATTTGTGAAAGGGGGAGAAAAATGAAAAACAAAATAAAAAAGATGTACCATTGTAAATAGCATAACGGAGCATATAAAAACAAATAAAAATTTGCACCCTCAAAAAAATAATTATGCACCATTAGCAATTTTTTAATATGTTATAAAAATTTTCATAGATCACCATTTTGATTACATTCTCACAAACTAAAAATAAAAAAATTCGATATAAAAAAGCTTAAGGATTATTTAGCCAATAGTTTGAGCATTCAGTAAACTGCATGACTACATCAGATTAACTTAATTTGTCAGTAAAAAAGAATAACCCCGTCAAAAGGCAGGACTGTACAGGGGAAATGGAGGGTAAACCACACAAACAACGAAGGAAGAACGTTTACAAACCTATAGCCAGTTTATAATCCAGCTACTGCGGTGATACCATGAAGCAGTCAACCGCAAAAATTATGCCACTAAGCTAGCAGGTTTTCTTGGTAGCAAGCTCGGTATAGATTCATTCATTGAATAAAACATGACAGATAAGATGTTTGTTATGACCTGGTTATTGGCTAATCAATTCAGGTTTCCTTGACAGCAAGTTCACTTGGTGTAACAATCAGGTGGAATAATTTGCGATGAGCACAAATATCTGAAGAACCAGTCCAAATCAAACTAAAGCAATCAATCTGGTTTGGTTCTAGTATTGGTTGGTTCGATTGTGGTTCCTAAAATGCTCATAACCAGCATAATGGGTAGGTTCTCAGTTGTGGTAGTTACATAATCTGAAATCAAACCAAATCAGATTAACAAGTTTAAATTTTATAAAGGCAAAATAGACAAATGATGAAATGAATGGGACAATAGTTAAAAATTATTGTATTGTTGTATCATTGTAAAATAGTGGAAAATGAAGTGGACTACAACTATATAGTAGCTTTTTTTTTGTTAACGTAGATGGCAGATCTAAATTACTTATACTAAACTCAAAATAGATGTAAGGAGAAAATGGAGGTGCGGGGAGAAGAACAAGCCACCCCACCCGCCCCACAACACAGGACACAATTTCCTTCTGCACACTTTATTCCCTTAAAGGGACATTGAAGTGATCAGCTATACTTTCATCATTCAAATAATTAATTCAAAGGCTTAAAATCATGTGATAAAAGTCCTCAAAACTCAATTATCTCTCCTTAATTTCAATAGGAATCAAATTAAACAAATTTTAAAAGCACTCTCTTCAATGACCACAATCAAAACCAATTTTTGCAACAATTCAAGCATAATCTCCTACAATAATGGTTGAATAAATACAGTTTATGACTTCAACAAACAAATATCAAATTCATAAAGTTTCCACTCTGCCCAATACTGTCTAACTATTGGACAACTAGCAAGAAAAAAAGGATAAACTGACATAACTTCAATAATTTTTAGCCAACAAATTCTACCAAAAAGAAGAGCTACAAGACAAACAGCAGTTCTGCCCCACTCATAGAATGATAGAACATAGAGCTGGGCCAGTAAAAGTCGCAATTCTAACCTGAATAGAAATCTTACCTTTTACTTTCTCAGAAGTAAGTGCATCGAATGTTGATTGAACAAAATTATGAAGGTAATTAGGTTGCTGAAACACTACAACCTGAATAAGAATTGAACAACTAAAATAAGTTCATTGCAAAAACAGAAAATGAATACACATAAAGATAAGCAGGATGCAATAAAACATGCCGACCATTATTCATGACAAGCAGTGTAACAACATCGATATTTTGACTCTGCTTTTTTTTTTTAGTCAATATAAGTCCAAATCACAAACTGTCTTCTCCATAACATCGATATTATAGTGTTTTAATTACACAAATTTTTTCAGAATTTTTGGGCAATTGTGAAAATCCTTAAGCAATTGGCATCTATCGGTACAAGTAGAGATTTTGGGACCGTCAAGTATCCGTTTTGCAAACCGATTTCATCATAATTTTTTTAAATAAAATGAGTTATTTTATGAATATTTTTCTATAATTTTTAAAGCCCCAAAAGAATTTATATGAATTTTATACTGAAATTTTTTTATTAAATTAATTATATAATGATAAATTATTATTTTAACATAATATCCTAAGTCACTAAAATGTTTTAAATACTTATCCCTTATCAATTTTGGAAACAAGAAATGTAAAAAAAAAATTAAAGAGAGAAAGAGAAGAGAGAGAAGGAAAAACTAGGATTTGGAGGCCGCTGAATGATTTTTGTCAGTCGAGCCTGTTAGGAGATTTGCTCTTCTCGTTGTAAGGAATATTTGCCTTATTTTTTATTTCAATAATTTTATAATTTTAATATTTTTTGGTCAAATTTGTGTTTCTGTTACCGAAAAATGATAATAATTTTATATTGGTAAAATATTCACTGTATAACTTTTTATATGTTATACAGATTAAGATTATAAACATTTTCAGTATTTATTTGAGATTTTTCACCATGTGATTTAAAAAAATAGCAATTTTTTCTTACTCAGAAATTTATTTTAACATCTAAAAATAACGCTTTAGTTCAATAAAAGCTTCATAATGTAGTTATATACAATCCCTAGTAATTTAGTTAATTTCTAAAAAATATGATTTTTTTTCTCAGTGGGATTTTTTGTTGTAAGCCGTTAAGACATTTTAACACTTTCTGAATTAAGCTCAATTATACTTTATTTGTTGTAATGCATTGAAAATGAATGTGGATAAGTGATTGAGATTAATGTTATAGTATTGTGGTAAAAGATAAGTAAAGATTTGTTAACCAGTTAGTTGGAGACTGATTAACCTATATATGATAGTGGGTAGATGGGATTTCTTTTAAATACTATGGTTTGATATTATCCTCTAATGATTCATGTAATATTGATCACGAGTTATAAGGAGATGATTATTGTGCTAGCGGACAAAGAGTGACGACTTTGTTTACTAAGCCAACGATTTATTGACATTGATGTGATACTAAAAAACACCGTGATAATCAGAATTCTTATTTGTTTAGTGTGACAACTGAAATGACTGTTATTGAGGCAATGTTCATATTATTGTATGAATTTATTATTAATATTGTTATTAATTTATTGAAACAAAAAGTATGATATATAGTTATATACATTGAGCACGTGATATACATAATATATTGAGCATGTGGTAAAATACTAATTTAATACAGATATAGAACAACTGTATAACATGTGTATAATCCTATATGATTTTACTATATTGATTTGATTTCGATAGCCTTTATCAATAATTTAATTTTTATCTCTTTATACGATTTCTCTATTGATTGTAGTATTGATATGACGATTGTTTTTGTGATTTGACACTCATATTGATTTATTGTCTTTTGAAGCATACAGTTTTATTATTTCTGCATTGATTCAATGATCACATGAATGCAATTGTTATGATTTAATTGTTGATATGTGATGTAGGCAGGGGAGGGCGTTCAAAATAGGTTGAGTTAAAAATTTTGTAAGTTTCTTCTTGAGTCAGCTCATTAATGAGCTTCTACTTATGTTTTAGCTCATAATTTGGTTTTAATTAGGTTCATTCCCCCCCCTATGTGGCCCATTGATTTCCTCCCCTTGGTTCCTTCCCTTTCCCTTGGTCTTTTCAATTTGCTCCCTGGCTGCTTTCTCGTGGCTGCCTCTACCCGGTTCCAGTTCTTCCTTTTCGGTTTGCTACCTGGCTGCTTTCCCGTGGCTCCTCTACCCGGTTCATGTGCTGCCTTTTTGGCTGCTTCCCTGGCTATTTTACCCGGTTCCTGTGTTGTCTTTTTGGGAGTTGTTTTGGAATAATTGCAAGGCTGTTCGGTTGTTATTTTTTGAGTAAATGCTGCTACTTTTGGTGGCTTTTTAAGTGTTGTTGAGATTAAATCTGGACTAATTTCTGGACAGATTTTTTGAACTGATTTAATGGGACTTAATGAAGATAAAAGGACTGTTTGGTTGTCCTCTTTTCTCCTATAAATATAAGGTGTTTGGGCAAAGAAAAAAGTATGCTATGTGGTTGATTTTTGGAGCCTAAACTTGCGGATTCCTTCGTGGAAAAGCTTGAGAGCTTGTTCCACCTCTTCCTCTTCTTCTAGGAAAGCTTGCGAGCTTCTCCTCCATTTCGTCTCGGCTTCTAATCTCTTTCTTCTCGCTGCAAGTGACCACTCCAATTGTATCATTCTTCTCAAAGCAAATGAAATGCAAGTTTAGGTTTTTATTATATAAGTTTGTTTGTGTCAAAGTTTGTAAGAGTCGTTTTTATTTTATAGAACTTGTATTTTGTCTAATTTGTCGTATTTTTGGGAATTGTGTGTAATTTCCTAGGAAGTTATTGTTTTTACTTGCAAAAAATTTGAGGCTTTTCCAAATTTTTGCATGCATCAATATGCATATTGCTCATTTGTCGTGCTTTGAGTTCAGTTGTAGGATTTGATCTTCTGCTGGACTTTTTAGCTCATTGTATGTGGTTAAATAATTTCAGGTAATGGTAAGGAAGCAAGAGTGTGAGATTGATCAGGATCATTTAGGTTCATATTACTTTTCTTTTGTTTTAGTTATTCTTTTGTTTTAGTTATTCTAGCATATTTTATCGCAAACGATTTAAATAGGCGCATTTTATCTGCAATAACTCCCGAAACATGCTAAGGGTATTACCTAATGCTTCATTTATCTACAGGTCAGAATCATTCCTTCTACAACACTCAGGTACATGAAAACAAGATGCTGTCGTTCAAAAATAACAAGTAACTTTGCTTTAGGAAGTAACCCATAAAATTGCTTGTCCTTATTGTATCTAATTAATTGAGCTTATGTTTCAATGATTATAATTAATAGGCTTGGTTAATGGGGAAATGTGTACAAATTACATTAGTCTGGTCATTCTTCCATATTCCAAATAAAACTTCTTAAACTTTGATAAAATTGACATCTCAATCAAGGAAATCCCACTTGAAAGTATTAATTGAATATAGAGAATAAAGTCAGCAAGAAAAGTTATGAATTTAATCACTGGAGTTCTCCAAAAAGTTAATTCCGCCACCTTTTAATTACAAATAAATAAATTTAGCTCAAAAACAACAAGCCTTTGTACAATAATCAATCTCAAACAGGGAATTCTAAATCCCAAAAGAGTGAGAAATCCAATAACATTTCAGCTCAAGCGCCGTGATGAGATAAAGATCGCTGCAGAAAATCCCTAATATGTAAAAGATTGATCAAATCATCAAATGACAGACTAAACAGGCAAAATAGCATAGGAAAAATTAAAAACCAAATATTTTTGATGAGAAACATCTATTATCGTGACCACATATCCACAGAACAGAGGAATCGAGTTCTGTTGTTATGATTTCGTTCATAGGACAGAATTTCAAGCCTATCCCATCGATTGCAACACGATCCAACCTCACCCATCCCTTCACCAAGATACAATGTTTGTATACAAAGATTTTTAGATCTACAATTTTAATCGTCATCAATCCTAATATGGAAGCGAAGTGAAGTAAAGCTCACCTTTTTCCTCAAGCCGGAGGTTCCTGGCTTCTGGCCATCGAAGGGAGTCGTTTCCTTACGGGTCACTTCAAAGACCACCATTTTTTCTTCCTTTCGAGCTCCTTCGGATCGTGCAAATGGATATGCTAGGTAGGAGAAGACGAAATTAGAATCAGATAAAATGCATAGGTGGAGTGCACCGCGAGTTCTCGAACACGAAAACCTTGGGGACGAGATTTGTAGGTGGGTTGATTGCTCTCTTCACGGCTGTTTGGTTCGAGATAGCAAACGGTGTTAACATATAAACAAAAAAAATCCACTTCTTGCCAGCTGCCATGGTTAAAACTTGTACGATCTTCCATTTAGTTTCTATAAATACTCATGTATTACCTGTATTCTGCTATCATTAAGAAATAAATATTTCTCTTTTTTCAGATAATAATCATCCCACACATATCTGCAAGCTCAACAATGCTCTTTATGGCCTCAAACAAACTCCTAGACAGTAGTTTAAAATGCTAACAGGATTTCTTCATCAACAGGGATTCATCACTAGTAATTCGGATCCCTCTCTCATGATATATCAGAATAATGGTTTTAATATGTATTTTCTAGTTTATGTTGATGACATTATTTTAACAGGAATTGACAACAAAACGTACCATATCAAAGCTTCTTCAAGCTCTCCAACACTGATTCAACATGCATAGTTTGGGTGCTCTTACGCAATTCTTGGGCATTACCGCCAAACGAACATCCACTAGTCTTCTACTTCACCAAGACAAGTATGGAGAAAAATATTCCTCATTGAGTTGGGATGCTTAATTGCAAACTAGTTGCAACACCAACTCATATGAAATCACATCAGCAAGCCGACTCTCCAATGTTCTCCAACCCAAAACTTTACCGTCAATTGGTCGGAGCACTCCAGTATCTCACAACTACTCGTCCAGACATCACATATGACATCAACAAAGCTTGCCAACATATGCATCAATCAACCGATCTCAACTTTGAATCACTCAAACGTATTCTATGTTATGTAAGAGGGACTATACATTATGGATTACATCTCAATCCAAATACCCATCTCACACTCCGAGCTTATACAGATGCAAACTGGGCAGTAAATCAATATGATCACAAGTCTACCACGGGCTACTGCATGTTCTTGGGAACAACTCTCATCTCCTCGAGTGCCAAGAAACAAACAACGATTGCAAGATCATCTACTGAGGCTGAATATCATGCTATTGCTACCGCCGCAATCGAAATTATATTGCTACGTCGTCTGTTACATGAATTCGACTGCACACAACATTTGCCAACTATATTATACTGTGACAACACATCTGCAATAGCCCTCGCAAACTGATTGACAAGTCCATGTCATCTGCTTGCAAGGGCATGTTAACATATAAACAAAAAAGAACACTTCTTACCAGCTGCCATGGTTAAAGCTTATGCGGTCCTCCACTAAGTTTCTATAAATACTCATGCATTACTTGTATTCTGCTATCATTAAGAAATGAATATTTCTCTTTTAGCATTTCCTCTATTACCTTTATTCCTTACTCGCCTTACGGCTACCGAAGGATAACAAACGGCATCCACGACCATCTACGGAGGGAACAGGATATTGATATATATTGGAAATTTTGACTTACACAATAAAACACTCAATTATTTTTCTTTTCTTTTTTTCAAGAAATTTATTTAAAAAACCATTTCATATTAAATTATTATTAATGAGAAGTCACCGAGCGGATTGTTTGTTGGACTATGAGTTATTCAAAAATAATTCAAATAAGTTTAATACATCAAAGATATGTTACAAGGGAATAATCAAAAGTATCTAAGAACAGATATATCTTATGTACATGTATAAGGATATGTTATTGCATACTTAAACATTCGTGGTGATAGAGAGATTGAGTTTAACATTCATGTTCTGTACAAAGATCTATCACACACACATATATAAAAAATAAGTACATGAATTATAAGAGAACATAATTTTACCTCGTAACCTCAGAAAAGGAAAAAAAAAATTATAAGGCCTAGCCGACTTAAAATAATTTCACTAATATTTGTATTTGATTATAAGTGAATCCCTGCATCAAGGGAAGGCCGCATCCATGCACTGTAAATAACACATTAGTTGGTTGAAGGTGGAAGAACTCCTCGACACCAATCTAGCATAAATCTTAATATTTTGGTTGGAATTCATTGTTGTTGTTAACATAATACATCGATCTTAGAAGCGACAATGTGTGTTAACATTATTAAGGATGGCAAGTGATGAAGTCGGCAGTTGTTACGAGTAAACATGCGATAATGATTAAAAAATTGTAAATCGGTGGATCATAATTAGGTGATGGTGGTCGGAGAGTCAAGAACAATTAATATAGTATTAAGTCCTCCGCTAATGATCCGAATTAAATCTAGTAAGAATTTACAAAGTTCATTTAAGATCTATTAAAATTCTATGAGATTTTAGAATTTATTCTAATGTAAAATATCTATCAAGAACGGTGTGTGGCTTGAATTAAAAAAGATGAAAATATATATGTTAAGTAAAAAATTCTTTGGGAGCACTGCGACACTCTAATTAAGGCGTCGATGCCCTCTTTGTGATTTGAAAATTGCTTGGGTAAGTTGCAACCCTGTAATGGCAGTGCTGGCTTATCTATATGTTGAGAAGCATTGTAAAGGGGGCACTGCCCTCCCTATTTCTTAGCACAACAGAGTTGTAAATAGGGTGTTGTGGTCCTCGAAAGCAGCACTACAACATCAAGCTCACTATTTTGAGTTATAGAACCTTCCCTTTAGGAGCATTGCAAAGGTGAGGATGATGGCATTGTGATGCTTGGTTAATAAATATCAAGATCCACGTTTTTATTCTTAAAATTTATTCATTTTCATCCGTCGGGATCGTCGACTAGAGAGAGCAGGAAATGATTCTAGAGAGAGGAAGTGGAGTTAGAACATGGAGCCAATTTTGTGTCAAACCAATCAAGAAAATTGTTCGCCTTGGTGTAGGTTACCGATACTTTGTCTTAGATTTCAATTTCAACACGTGTATGAGTACTTATAGAGTTTTATTTGATTTGGTTGAAACAAATGCAATTTTACTAAGATTTAGAAAGTTTTTATCATATGACTTTTCATATATTGTAGAATATAATATTTTGATCACGTTGATAGAAAACATGCGAATATTCACTGAGTGGTTTGATTCGTACAGTATTTAAGTCTTTATGTATGTTGATATTTCTAAAAAAATTTACAGTACAATAAATACTTCAAAATGATACTATTGAATATATATATATATATATATATA